>NW_027207353.1:300000-567000 GCF_963455315.2 Globicephala melas
ATGGTAAGATGCTGACTTTCTCCTCGGGCAGAGTCACTTCAGGTACGAGGTCCTCGAAGTATTCGAAGCACAGTGTTTTCCCATGGCAGCTCACACAAGGGCCGTGACAAAGTCGGACTCACCCGAAATGCTGTCCTGAGGCTGTTCGAGGGCTCTGGAAATGTAGCGCTCCTCGAGGGACGTCCAGTGTGTAGCCCATCGCGCGGCACGCACAGAGGGCCTCCGGGGATGGTGGTGGTGGGGTGGGTCAACCAATGGGCCTCGAAGTTGCTCAGCCGCCCCACAGGGGTCTGGAGGTACTCGGTGAACTTGCAGGGGAAGTGATGCATACCCGAGAGGCCTAGGAGTCCTCCAACGTGTACTACTTCCTTTAAAATAAAGCCTCTAAGCGACTGAGAACTCATGGAGACAGCTGCCTGCCTCCCTTTCTGCACGGCTACTAGGGGCCTACGCTGGAGGCAACTTGTCACGTTGAGGTTCCCTCTAGCTCTAGAGCTTGGCAGGCGGACCAGAGCCGCGGCCATGGAAGCACCTGGTTTAGACAGAGCAGACTCATAACGTTCCCCGAAGCACTCTGACAGGGCTAACAGGCCTGTCGAGAGCAGGGAATGTCAGGTAGCTTCAAGGCAGCATGAACGCAGCCTTCCAAACGGGAAAGCAAGGCTACTTGCAGCAAGCCCCCGTTTCCGTGGGCGCACTCAGCAGACATCCCCGTGGTTTCTCACAAGCCCAAAGAGACACAGGTCACCCTGAGTTTCCTTCCCTGAATCAACTTCTCGAAGTAGGGTGTTCTGCGTCGAGCGAACTGCCTCAACCAAGGAACGCCGTAGCTGCTCCTCTGGGCCTGTGGCTATTCAAAGCCTGCAGTGCCACAGGAGGAAGGGCACGTACATGGCAGTAAGAACGCAAGCCGACTCTCTCTGGGAGGCACGGTGACTTCAGGCAGGAGGTCCTAGGTGGACTGCGAAGCCGAGGGTTTCTCTGAGTCCAGCTCAGCCTAGGGTAATGCGTAAGACTTCGACGCCATGTGGGACGTGCCAGAACGGTGTCCGTGAACGTGTGCGAGTGCTGAGGACCTCAAGCTGCTCCCAAGGGGAGTGCAGCGCCTTTCCCTACGCTGGGCATACAAAGAGGGGCTCTAAAGGGCTACTGGCCTGGATGTTGCTTAGCAGACCCAGGTGGGCCTGGCGGTACTCAGTGTTCCTGCCGGGAACAGGGGGCCCGCGCCAGCCTCCTAGGTGTCCAGAAAACCCTGCTGCCGTTGAAGGTGCCCAGAGCCGAGGCCACCGCCTCATGGAAACTGCTGCACGCCTCCGCTTCTGCACCGCCACTCGGGGCCTTACTTCCAGGCCTGTGTTGGTGCTGGGCGTGCCGTTAGCGACACGGCATGGTAAGATGCTGACTTTCTCCTCGGGCAGAGTCACTTCAGGTACGAGGTCCTCGAAGTATTCGAAGCACAGTGTTTTCCCATGGCAGCTCACACAAGGGCCGTGACAAAGTCGGACTCACCCGAAATGCTGTCCTGAGGCTGTTCGAGGGCTCTGGAAATGTAGCGCTCCTCGAGGAACGTCCAGTGTGTAGCCCATCGCGCGGCACGCACAGAGGGCCTCCGGGGGTGGTGGGGGGGGGGTCAACCAATGGGCCTCGAAGTTGCTCAGCCGCCCCACAGGGGTCTGGAGGTCCTCGGTGAACTTGGAGGGAAAGTGATGCATACCCGAGGGGCCTAGGAGTCCTCCAAAGTGTACTACTTCCTTTAAAATAAAGCCTCTAAGCGACTGAGAACTCATGGAGACAGCTGCCTGCCTCCCTTTCTGCACGGCTACTAGGGGCCTACGCTGGAGGCAACTTGTCACGTTGAGGTTCCCTCTCGCTCTAGAGCTTGGCAAGCGGACCAGAGCTGCGGCCATGGAAGCACCTGGTTTAGACAGAGCAGACTCATAACGTTCCCCGAAGCACTCTGACAGGGCTAACAGGCCTGTCGAGAGCAGGGAATGTCAGGTAGCTTCAAGGCAGCATGAACGCAGCCTTCCAAACGGGAAAGCAAGGCTACTTGCAGCAGGCCCCCGTTTCCGTGGGCGCACTCAGCAGACATCCCCGTGGTTTCTCACAAGCCCAAAGAGACACAGGTCACCCTGAGTTTCCTTCCCTGAATCAACTTCTCGAAGTAGGGTGTTCTGCGTCGAGCGAACTGCCTCAACCAAGGAACGCCGTAGCTGCTCCTCTGGGCCTGTGGCTATTCAAAGCCTGCAGTGCCACAGGAGGAAGGGCACGTACATGGCAGTAAGAACGCAAGCCGACTCTCTCTGGGAGGCACGGTGACTTCAGGCAGGAGGTCCTAGGTGGACTGCGAAGCCGAAGGTTTCTCTGAGTCCAGCTCAGCCTAGGGTAATGCGTAAGACTTCGACGCCATGTGGGACGTGCCAGAACGGTGTCCGTGAACGTGTGCGAGTGCTGAGGACCTCAAGCTGCTCCCAAGGGGAGTGCAGCACCTTTCCCTACGCTGGGCATACACAGAGGGGCTCTAAAGGGCTACGGGCCTGGATGTTGCTTAGCAGACCCAGGTGGGCCTGTCGGTACTCAGTGTTCCTGCCGGGAACAGGGGGCCCGCGCCAGCCTCCTAGGTGTCCAGAAAACCCTGCTGCCGTTGAAGGTGCCCAGAGCCGAGGCCACCGCCTCATGGAAACTGCTGCACGCCTCCGCTTCTGCACCGCCACTCGGGGCCTTACTTCCAGGCCTGTGTTGGTGCTGGGCGTGCCGTTAGCGACACGGCATGGTAAGATGCTGACTTTCTCCTCGGGCAGAGTCACTTCAGGTACGAGGTCCTCGAAGTATTCGAAGCACAGTGTTTTCCCACGGCAGGTCACACAAGGGCCGTGACAAAGTCGGACTCACCCGAAATGCTGTCCTGAGGCTGTTCGAGGGCTCTGGAAATGTAGCGCTCCTCGAGGGACGTCCAGTGTGTAGCCCATCGCGCGGCACGCACAGAGGGCCTCCGGGGGTGGTGGTGGTGGTGGGGGTCAACCAATGGGCCTCGAAGTTGCTCAGCCGCCCCACAGGGGTCTGGAGGTACTCGGTGAACTTGCAGGGAAAGTGATGCATACCCGAGAGGCCTAGGAGTCCTCCAAAGTGTACTACTTCCTTTAAAATAAAGCCTCTAAGCGACTGAGAACTCATGGAGACAGCTGCCTGCCTCCCTTTCTGCACGGCTACTAGGGGCCTACGCTGGAGGCAACTTGTCACGTTGAGGTTCCCTCTAGCTCTAGAGCTTGGCAGGCGGACCAGAGCCGCGGCCATGGAAGCACCTGGTTTAGACAGAGCAGACTCATAACGTTCCCCGAAGCACTCTGACAGGGCTAACAGGCCTGTCGAGAGCAGGGAATGTCAGGTAGCTTCAAGGCAGCATGAACGCAGCCTTCCAAACGGGAAAGCAAGGCTACTTGCAGCAGGCCCCCGTTTCCGTGGGCGCACTCAGCAGACATCCCTGTGGTTTCTCACAAGCCCAAAGAGACACAGGTCACCCTGAGTTTCCTTCCCTGAATCAACTTCTCGAAGTAGGGTGTTCTGCGTCGAGCGAACTGCCTCAACCAAGGAACGCCGTAGCTCCTCCTCTGGGCCTGTGGCTATCCAAAGCCTGCAGTGCCACAGGAGGAAGGGCACGTACATGGCAGTAAGAACGCAAGCCGACTCTCTCTGGGAGGCACGGTGACTTCAGGCAGGAGGTCCTAGGTGGACTGCGAAGCCGAGGGTTTCTCTGAGTTCAGCTCAGCCTAGGGGAATGCGTAAGACTTCGACGCCATGTGGGACGTGCCAGAACGGTGTCCGTGAACGTGTGCGAGTGCTGAGGACCTCAAGCTGCTCCCAAGGGGAGTGCAGCGCCTTTCCCTACGCTGGGCATACACAGAGGGGCTCTAAAGGGCTACGGGCCTGGATGTTGCTTAGCAGACCCAGGTGGGCCTGGCGGTACTCAGTGTTCCTGCCGGGAACAGGGGGCCCGCGCCAGCCTCCTAGGTGTCCAGAAAACCCTGCTGTCGTTGAAGGTGCCCAGAGCCGAGGCCACCGCCTCATGGAAACTGCTGCACGCCTCCGCTTCTGCACCGCCACTCGGGGCCTTACTTCCAGGCCTGTGTTGGTGCTGGGCGTGCCGTTAGCGACACGGCATGGTAAGATGCTGACTTTCTCCTCGGGCAGAGTCACTTGAGGTACGAGGTCCTCGAAGTATTCGAAGCACAGTGTTTTCCCACGGCAGCTCACACAAGGGCCGTGACAAAGTCGGACTCACCCGAAATGCTGTCCTGAGGCTGTTTGAGGGCTCTGGAAATGTAGCGCTCCTCGAGGGACGTCCAGTGTGTAGCCCATCGGGCGGCACGCGCAGAGGGCCTCCGGGGGTGGTGGGGGTGTCAACCAATGGGCCTCGAAGTTGCTCAGCCGCCCCACAGGGGTCTGGAGGTCCTCGGTGAACTTGGAGGGAAAGTGATGCATACCCGAGGGGCCTAGGAGTCCTCCAAAGTGTACTACTTCCTTTAAAATAAAGCCTCTAAGCGACTGAGAACTCATGGAGACAGCTGCCTGCCTCCCTTTCTGCACGGCTACTAGGGGCCTACGCTGGAGGCAACTTGAAACGTTGAGGTTCCCTCTCGCTCTAGAGCTTGGCAAGCGGACCAGAGCTGCGGCCATGGAAGCACCTGGTTTAGACAGAGCAGACTCATAACGTTCCCCGAAGCACTCTGACAGGGCTAACAGGCCTGTCGAGAGCAGGGAATGTCAGGTAGCTTCAAGGCAGCATGAACGCAGCCTTCCAAACGGGAAAGCAAGGCTACTTGCAGCAGGCCCCCGTTTCCGTGGGCACACTCAGCAGACATCCCCGTGGTTTCTCACAAGCCCAAAGAGACACAGGTCACCCTGAGTTTCCTTCCCTGAATCAACTTCTCGAAGTAGGGTGTTCTGCGTCGAGCGAACTGCCTCAACCAAGGAACGCCGTAGCTGCTCCTCTGGGCCTGTGGCTATTCAAAGCCTGCAGTGCCACAGGAGGAAGGGCACGTACATGGCAGTAAGAACGCAAGCCGACTCTCTCTGGGAGGCACGGTGACTTCAGGCAGGAGGTCCTAGGTGGACTGCGAAGCCGAGGGTTTCTCTGAGTTCAGCTCAGCCTAGGGTAATGCGTAAGACTTCGACGCCATGTGGGACGTGCCAGAACGGTGTCCGTGAACGTGTGCGAGTGCTGAGGACCTCAAGCTGCTCCCAAGGGGAGTGCAGCACCTTTCCCTACGCTGGGCATACAAAGAGGGGCTCTAAAGGGCTACGGGCCTGGATGTTGCTTAGCAGACCCAGGTGGGCCTGGCGGTACTCAGTGTTCCTGCCGGGAACAGGGGGCCCGCGCCAGCCTCCTAGGTGTCCAGAAAACCCTGCTGCCGTTGAAGGTGCCCAGAGCCGAGGCCACCGCCTCATGGAAACTGCTGCACGCCTCCGCTTCTGCACCGCCACTCGGGGCCTTACTTCCAGGCCTGTGTTGGTGCTGGGCGTGCCGTTAGCGACACGGCATGGTAAGATGCTGACTTTCTCCTCGGGCAGAGTCACTTCAGGTACGAGGTCCTCGAAGTATTCGAAGCACAGTGTTTTCCCATGGCAGCTCACACAAGGGCCGTGACAAAGTCGGACTCACCCGAAATGCTGTCCTGAGGCTGTTCGAGGGCTCTGGAAATGTAGCGCTCCTCGAGGGACGTCCAGTGTGTAGCCCATCGCGCGGCACGCACAGAGGGCCTCCGGGGGTGGTGGTGGTGGTGGGGGTCAACCAATGGGCCTCGAAGTTGCTCAGCCGCCCCACAGGGGTCTGGAGGTCCTCGGTGAACTTGCAGGGAAAGTGATGCATACCCGAGAGGCCTAGGAGTCCTGCAAAGTGTACTACTTCCTTTGAAATAAAGCCTCTAAGCGACTGAGAACTCATGGAGACAGCTGCCTGCCTCCCTTTCTGCACGGCTACTAGGGGCCTACGCTGGAGGCAACTTGTCACGTTGAGGTTCCCTCTGGCTCTAGAGCTTGGCAGGCGGACCAGAGCCGCGGCCATGGAAGCACCTGGTTTAGACAGAGCAGACTCATAACGTTCCCCGAAGCACTCTGACAGGGCTAACAGGCCTGTCGAGAGCAGGGAATGTCAGGTAGCGTCAAGGCAGCATGAACGCAGCCTTCCAAACGGGAAAGCAAGGCTACTTGCAGCAGGCCCCCGTTTCCGTGGGCGCACTCAGCAGACATCCCCGTGGTTTCTCACAAGCCCAAAGAGACACAGGTCACCCTGAGTTTCCTTCCCTGAATCAACTTCTCGAAGTAGTGTGTTCTGCGTCAAGCGAACTGCCTCAACCAAGGAACGCCGTAGCTGCTCCTCTGGGCCTGTGGCTATCCAAAGCCTGCAGTGCCACAGGAGGAAGGGCACGTACATGGCAGTAAGAACGCAAGCCGACTCTCTCTGGGAGGCACGGTGACTTCAGGCAGGAGGTCCTAGGTGGACTGCGAAGCCGAGGGTTTCTCTGAGTTCAGCTCAGCCTAGGGGAATGCGTAAGACTTCGACGCAATGTGGGACGTGCCAGAACAGTGTCCGTGAACGTGTGCGAGTGCTGAGGACCTCAAGCTGCTCCCAAGGGGAGTGCAGCGCCTTTCCCTACGCTGGGCATACACAGAGGGGCTCTAAAGGGCTACGGGCCTGGATGTTGCTTAGCAGACCCAGGTGGGCCTGGCGGTACTCAGTGTTCCTGTCGGGAACAGGGGGCCCGCGCCAGCCTCCTAGGTGTCCAGAAAACCCTGCTGCCGTTGAAGGTGCCCAGAGCCGAGGCCACCGGCTCATGGAAACTGCTGCACGCCTCCGCTTCTGCACCGCCACTCGGGGCCTTACTTCCAGGCCTGTGTTGGTGCTGGGCGTGCCGTTAGCGACACGGCATGGTAAGATGCTGACTTTCTCCTCGGGCAGAGTCACTTCAGGTACGAGGTCCTCGAAGTATTCGAAGCACAGTGTTTTCCCATGGCAGCTCACACAAGGGCCGTGACAAAGTCGGACTCACCCGAAATGCTGTCCTGAGGCTGTTCGAGGGCTCTGGAAATGTAGCGCTCCTCGAGGGACGTCCAGTGTGTAGCCCATCGCGCGGCACGCACAGAGGGCCTCCGGGGATGGTGGTGGTGGGGTGGGTCAACCAATGGGCCTCGAAGTTGCTCAGCCGCCCCACAGGGGTCTGGAGGTACTCGGTGAACTTGCAGGGGAAGTGATGCATACCCGAGAGGCCTAGGAGTCCTCCAACGTGTACTACTTCCTTTAAAATAAAGCCTCTAAGCGACTGAGAACTCATGGAGACAGCTGCCTGCCTCCCTTTCTGCACGGCTACTAGGGGCCTACGCTGGAGGCAACTTGTCACGTTGAGGTTCCCTCTAGCTCTAGAGCTTGGCAGGCGGACCAGAGCCGCGGCCATGGAAGCACCTGGTTTAGACAGAGCAGACTCATAACGTTCCCCGAAGCACTCTGACAGGGCTAACAGGCCTGTCGAGAGCAGGGAATGTCAGGTAGCTTCAAGGCAGCATGAACGCAGCCTTCCAAACGGGAAAGCAAGGCTACTTGCAGCAGGCCCCCGTTTCCGTGGGCGCACTCAGCAGACATCCCCGTGGTTTCTCACAAGCCCAAAGAGACACAGGTCACCCTGAGTTTCCTTCCCTGAATCAACTTCTCGAAGTAGGGTGTTCTGCGTCGAGCGAACTGCCTCAACCAAGGAACGCCGTAGCTGCTCCTCTGGGCCTGTGGCTATTCAAAGCCTGCAGTGCCACAGGAGGAAGGGCACGTACATGGCAGTAAGAACGCAAGCCGACTCTCTCTGGGAGGCACGGTGACTTCAGGCAGGAGGTCCTAGGTGGACTGCGAAGCCGAGGGTTTCTCTGAGTCCAGCTCAGCCTAGGGTAATGCGTAAGACTTCGACGCCATGTGGGACGTGCCAGAACGGTGTCCGTGAACGTGTGCGAGTGCTGAGGACCTCAAGCTGCTCCCAAGGGGAGTGCAGCGCCTTTCCCTACGCTGGGCATACAAAGAGGGGCTCTAAAGGGCTACTGGCCTGGATGTTGCTTAGCAGACCCAGGTGGGCCTGGCGGTACTCAGTGTTCCTGCCGGGAACAGGGGGCCCGCGCCAGCCTCCTAGGTGTCCAGAAAACCCTGCTGCCGTTGAAGGTGCCCAGAGCCGAGGCCACCGCCTCATGGAAACTGCTGCACGCCTCCGCTTCTGCACCGCCACTCGGGGCCTTACTTCCAGGCCTGTGTTGGTGCTGGGCGTGCCGTTAGCGACACGGCATGGTAAGATGCTGACTTTCTCCTCGGGCAGAGTCACTTCAGGTACGAGGTCCTCGAAGTATTCGAAGCACAGTGTTTTCCCATGGCAGCTCACACAAGGGCCGTGACAAAGTCGGACTCACCCGAAATGCTGTCCTGAGGCTGTTCGAGGGCTCTGGAAATGTAGCGCTCCTCGAGGGACGTCCAGTGTGTAGCCCATCGCGCGGCACGCACAGAGGGCCTCCGGGGGTGGTGGGGGGGGGGTCAACCAATGGGCCTCGAAGTTGCTCAGCCGCCCCACAGGGGTCTGGAGGTCCTCGGTGAACTTGGAGGGAAAGTGATGCATACCCGAGGGGCCTAGGAGTCCTCCAAAGTGTACTACTTCCTTTAAAATAAAGCCTCTAAGCGACTGAGAACTCATGGAGACAGCTGCCTGCCTCCCTTTCTGCACGGCTACTAGGGGCCTACGCTGGAGGCAACTTGTCACGTTGAGGTTCCCTCTCGCTCTAGAGCTTGGCAAGCGGACCAGAGCTGCGGCCATGGAAGCACCTGGTTTAGACAGAGCAGACTCATAACGTTCCCCGAAGCACTCTGACAGGGCTAACAGGCCTGTCGAGAGCAGGGAATGTCAGGTAGCTTCAAGGCAGCATGAACGCAGCCTTCCAAACGGGAAAGCAAGGCTACTTGCAGCAGGCCCCCGTTTCCGTGGGCGCACTCAGCAGACATCCCCGTGGTTTCTCACAAGCCCAAAGAGACACAGGTCACCCTGAGTTTCCTTCCCTGAATCAACTTCTCGAAGTAGGGTGTTCTGCGTCGAGCGAACTGCCTCAACCAAGGAACGCCGTAGCTGCTCCTCTGGGCCTGTGGCTATTCAAAGCCTGCAGTGCCACAGGAGGAAGGGCACGTACATGGCAGTAAGAACGCAAGCCGACTCTCTCTGGGAGGCACGGTGACTTCAGGCAGGAGGTCCTAGGTGGACTGCGAAGCCGAAGGTTTCTCTGAGTTCAGCTCAGCCTAGGGTAATGCGTAAGACTTCGACGCCATGTGGGACGTGCCAGAACGGTGTCCGTGAACGTGTGCGAGTGCTGAGGACCTCAAGCTGCTCCCAAGGGGAGTGCAGCACCTTTCCCTACGCTGGGCATACACAGAGGGGCTCTAAAGGGCTACGGGCCTGGATGTTGCTTAGCAGACCCAGGTGGGCCTGTCGGTACTCAGTGTTCCTGCCGGGAACAGGGGGCCCGCGCCAGCCTCCTAGGTGTCCAGAAAACCCTGCTGCCGTTGAAGGTGCCCAGAGCCGAGGCCACCGCCTCATGGAAACTGCTGCACGCCTCCGCTTCTGCACCGCCACTTGGGGCCTTACTTCCAGGCCTGTGTTGGTGCTGGGCGTGCCGTTAGCGACACGGCATGGTAAGATGCTGACTTTCTCCTCGGGCAGAGTGACTTCAGGTACGAGGTCCTCGAAGTATTCGAAGCACAGTGTTTTCCCATGGCAGCTCACACAAGGGCCGTGACAAAGTCGGACTCACCCGAAATGCTGTCCTGAGGCTGTTCGAGGGCTCTGGAAATGTAGCGCTCCTCGAGGGACGTCCAGTGTGTAGCCCATCGCGCGGCACGCACAGAGGGCCTCCGGGGGTGGTGGTGGTGGTGGGGGTCAACCAATGGGCCTCGAAGTTGCTCAGCCGCCCCACAGGGGTCTGGAGGTACTCGGTGAACTTGGAGGGAAAGTGATGCATACCCGAGAGGCCTAGGAGTCCTCCAAAGTGTACTACTTCCTTTAAAATAAAGCCTCTAAGCGACTGAGAACTCATGGAGACAGCTGCCTGCCTCCCTTTCTGCACGGCTACTAGGGGCCTACGCTGGAGGCAACTTGTCACGTTGAGGTTCCCTCTAGCTCTAGAGCTTGGCAGGTGGACCAGAGCCGCGGCCATGGAAGCACCTGGTTTAGACACAGCAGACTCATAACGTTCCCCGAAGCACTCTGACAGGGCTAACAGGCCTGTCGAGAGCAGGGAATGTCAGGTAGCTTCAAGGCAGCATGAACGCAGCCTTCCAAACGGGAAAGCAAGGCTACTGCAGCAGGCCCCCGTTTCCGTGGGCGCACTCAGCAGACATCCCCGTGGTTTCTCACAAGCCCAAAGAGACACAGGTCACCCTGAGTTTCCTTCCCTGAATCAACTTCTCTTAGTAGGGTGTTCTGCGTCAAGCGAACTGCCTCAACCAAGGAACGCCGTAGCTGCTCCTCTGGGCCTGTGGCTATTCAAAGCCTGCAGTGCCACAGGAGGAAGGGCACGTACATGGCAGTAAGAACGCAAGCCGACTCTCTCTGGAAGGCACGGTGACTTCAGGCAGGAGGTCCTAGGTGGACTGCGAAGCCGAGGGTTTCTCTGAGTTCAGCTCAGCCTAGGGGAATGCGTAAGACTTCGACACCATGTGGGACGTGCCAGAACGGTGTCCGTGAACGTGTGCGAGTGCTGAGGACCTCAAGCTGCTCCCAAGGGGAGTGCAGCGCCTTTCCCTACGCTGGGCATACACAGAGGGGCTCTAAAGGGCTACGGGCCTGGATGTTGCTTAGCAGACCCAGGTGGGCCTGGCGGTACTCAGTGTTCCTGCCGGGAACAGGGGGCCCGCGCCAGCCTCCTAGGTGTCCAGAAAACCCTGCTGCCGTTGAAGGTGCCCAGAGCCGAGGCCACCGCCTCATGGAAACTGCTGCACGCCTCCGCTTCTGCACCGCCACTCGGGGCCTTACTTCCAGGCCTGTGTTGGTGCTGGGCGTGCCGTTAGCGACACGGCATGGTAAGATGCTGACTTTCTCCTCGGGCAGAGTCACTTCAGGTACGAGGTCCTCGAAGTATTCGAAGCACAGTGTTTTCCCACGGCAGGTCACACAAGGGCCGTGACAAAGTCGGACTCACCCGAAATGCTGTCCTGAGGCTGTTCGAGGGCTCTGGAAATGTAGCGCTCCTCGAGGGACGTCCAGTGTGTAGCCCATCGCGCGGCACGCACAGAGGGCCTCCGGGGGTGGTGGTGGTGGTGGGGGTCAACCAATGGGCCTCGAAGTTGCTCAGCCGCCCCACAGGGGTCTGGAGGTACTCGGTGAACTTGCAGGGAAAGTGATGCATACCCGAGAGGCCTAGGAGTCCTCCAAAGTGTACTACTTCCTTTAAAATAAAGCCTCTAAGCGACTGAGAACTCATGGAGACAGCTGCCTGCCTCCCTTTCTGCACGGCTACTAGGGGCCTACGCTGGAGGCAACTTGTCACGTTGAGGTTCCCTCTAGCTCTAGAGCTTGGCAGGCGGACCAGAGCCGCGGCCATGGAAGCACCTGGTTTAGACAGAGCAGACTCATAACGTTCCCCGAAGCACTCTGACAGGGCTAACAGGCCTGTCGAGAGCAGGGAATGTCAGGTAGCTTCAAGGCAGCATGAACGCAGCCTTCCAAACGGGAAAGCAAGGCTACTTGCAGCAGGCCCCCGTTTCCGTGGGCGCACTCAGCAGACATCCCCGTGGTTTCTCACAAGCCCAAAGAGACACAGGTCACCCTGAGTTTCCTTCCCTGAATCAACTTCTCGAAGTAGGGTGTTCTGCGTCGAGCGAACTGCCTCAACCAAGGAACGCCGTAGCTCCTCCTCTGGGCCTGTGGCTATCCAAAGCCTGCAGTGCCACAGGAGGAAGGGCACGTACATGGCAGTAAGAACGCAAGCCGACTCTCTCTGGGAGGCACGGTGACTTCAGGCAGGAGGTCCTAGGTGGACTGCGAAGCCGAGGGTTTCTCTGAGTTCAGCTCAGCCTAGGGGAATGCGTAAGACTTCGACGCCATGTGGGACGTGCCAGAACGGTGTCCGTGAACGTGTGCGAGTGCTGAGGACCTCAAGCTGCTCCCAAGGGGAGTGCAGCGCCTTTCCCTACGCTGGGCATACACAGAGGGGCTCCAAAGGGCTACGGGCCTGGATGTTGCTTAGCAGACCCAGGTGGGCCTGGCGGTACTCAGTGTTCCTGCCGGGAACAGGGGGCCCGCGCCAGCCTCCTAGGTGTCCAGAAAACCCTGCTGCCGTTGAAGGTGCCCAGAGCCGAGGCCACCGCCTCATGGAAACTGCTGCACGCCTCCGCTTCTGCACCGCCACTCGGGGCCTTACTTCCAGGCCTGTGTTGGTGCTGGGCGTGCCGTTAGCGACACGGCATGGTAAGATGCTGACTTTCTCCTCGGGCAGAGTCACTTCAGGTACGAGGTCCTCGAAGTATTCGAAGCACAGTGTTTTCCCACGGCAGCTCACACAAGGGCCGTGACAAAGTCGGACTCACCCGAAATGCTGTCCTGAGGCTGTTCGAGGGCTCTGGAAATGTAGCGCTCCTCGAGGGACGTCCAGTGTGTAGCCCATCGCGCGGCTCGCACAGAGGGCCTCCTCGGGTGGCGGGGATCAACCAATGGGCCTCGAAGTGCTCAGCCGCCCCACAGGGGTCTGGAGGTCCTCGGTGAACTTGCAGGGAAAGTGATGCATACCCGAGGGGCCTAGGAGTCCTCCAAAGTGTACTACTTCCTTTAAAATAAAGCCTCTAAGCGACTGAGAACTCATGGAGACAGCTGCCTGCCTCCCTTTCTGCACGGCTACTAGGGGCCTACGCTGGAGGCAACTTGTCACGTTGAGGTTCCCTCTAGCTCTAGAGCTTGGCAGGCGGACCAGAGCCGCGGCCATGGAAGCACCTGGTTTAGACAGAGCAGACTCATAACGTTCCCCGAAGCACTCTGACAGGGCTAACAGGCCTGTCGAGAGCAGGGAATGTCAGGTAGCTTCAAGGCAGCATGAACGCAGCCTTCCAAACGGGAAAGCAAGGCTACTTGCAGCAGGTCCCCGTTTCCGTGGGCGCACTCAGCAGACATCCCCGTGGTTTCTCACAAGCCCAAAGAGACACAGGTCACCCTGAGTTTCCTTCCCTGAATCAACTTCTCGAAGTAGGGTGTTCTGCGTCGAGCGAACTGCCTCAACCAAGGAACGCCGTAGCTGCTCCTCTGGGCCTGTGGCTATTCAAAGCCTGCAGTGCCACAGGAGGAAGGGCACGTACATGGCAGTAAGAACGCAAGCCGACTCTCTCTGGGAGGCACGGTGACTTCAGGCAGGAGGTCCTAGGTGGACTGCGAAGCCGAGGGTTTCTCTGAGTTCAGCTCAGCCTAGGGTAATGCGTAAGACTTCGACGCCATGTGGGACGTGCCAGAACGGTGTCCGTGAACGTGTGCGAGTGCTGAGGACCTCAAGCTGCTCCCAAGGGGAGTGCAGCGCCTTTCCCTACGCTGGGCATACACAGAGGGGCTCTAAAGGGCTACGGGCCTGGATGTTGCTTAGCAGACCCAGGTGGGCCTGGCGGTACTCAGTGTTCCTGCCGGGAACAGGGGGCCCGCGCCAGCCTCCTAGGTGTCCAGAAAACCCTGCTGCCGTTGAAGGTGCCCAGAGCCGAGGCCACCGCCTCATGGAAACTGCTGCACGCCTCCGCTTCTGCACCGCCACTCGGGGCCTTACTTCCAGGCCTGTGTTGGTGCTGGGCGTGCCGTTAGCGACACGGCATGGTAAGATGCTGACTTTCTCCTCGGGCAGAGTCACTTCAGGTACGAGGTCCTCGAAGTATTCGAAGCACAGTGTTTTCCCACGGCAGCTCACACAAGGGCCGTGACAAAGTCGGACTCACCCGAAATGCTGTCCTGAGGCTGTTCGAGGGCTCTGGAAATGTAGCGCTCCTCGAGGGACGTCCAGTGTGTAGCCCATCGCGCGGCACGCACAGAGGGCCTCCGGGGGTGGTGGTGGTGGTGGGGGTCAACCAATGGGCCTCGAAGTTGCTCAGCCGCCCCACAGGGGTCTGGAGGTACTCGGTGAACTTGGAGGGAAAGTGATGCATACCCGAGAGGCCTAGGAGTCCTCCAAAGTGTACTACTTCCTTTAAAATAAAGCCTCTAAGCGACTGAGAACTCATGGAGACAGCTGCCTGCCTCCCTTTCTGCACGGCTACTAGGGGCCTACGCTGGAGGCAACTTGTCACGTTGAGGTTCCCTCTAGCTCTAGAGCTTGGCAGGTGGACCAGAGCCGCGGCCATGGAAGCACCTGGTTTAGACACAGCAGACTCATAACGTTCCCCGAAGCACTCTGACAGGGCTAACAGGCCTGTCGAGAGCAGGGAATGTCAGGTAGCTTCAAGGCAGCATGAACGCAGCCTTCCAAACGGGAAAGCAAGGCTACTGCAGCAGGCCCCCGTTTCCGTGGGCGCACTCAGCAGACATCCCCGTGGTTTCTCACAAGCCCAAAGAGACACAGGTCACCCTGAGTTTCCTTCCCTGAATCAACTTCTCTTAGTAGGGTGTTCTGCGTCAAGCGAACTGCCTCAACCAAGGAACGCCGTAGCTGCTCCTCTGGGCCTGTGGCTATTCAAAGCCTGCAGTGCCACAGGAGGAAGGGCACGTACATGGCAGTAAGAACGCAAGCCGACTCTCTCTGGAAGGCACGGTGACTTCAGGCAGGAGGTCCTAGGTGGACTGCGAAGCCGAGGGTTTCTCTGAGTTCAGCTCAGCCTAGGGGAATGCGTAAGACTTCGACACCATGTGGGACGTGCCAGAACGGTGTCCGTGAACGTGTGCGAGTGCTGAGGACCTCAAGCTGCTCCCAAGGGGAGTGCAGCGCCTTTCCCTACGCTGGGCATACACAGAGGGGCTCTAAAGGGCTACGGGCCTGGATGTTGCTTAGCAGACCCAGGTGGGCCTGGCGGTACTCAGTGTTCCTGCCGGGAACAGGGGGCCCGCGCCAGCCTCCTAGGTGTCCAGAAAACCCTGCTGCCGTTGAAGGTGCCCAGAGCCGAGGCCACCGCCTCATGGAAACTGCTGCACGCCTCCGCTTCTGCACCGCCACTCGGGGCCTTACTTCCAGGCCTGTGTTGGTGCTGGGCGTGCCGTTAGCGACACGGCATGGTAAGATGCTGACTTTCTCCTCGGGCAGAGTCACTTCAGGTACGAGGTCCTCGAAGTATTCGAAGCACAGTGTTTTCCCACGGCAGGTCACACAAGGGCCGTGACAAAGTCGGACTCACCCGAAATGCTGTCCTGAGGCTGTTCGAGGGCTCTGGAAATGTAGCGCTCCTCGAGGGACGTCCAGTGTGTAGCCCATCGCGCGGCACGCACAGAGGGCCTCCGGGGGTGGTGGTGGTGGTGGGGGTCAACCAATGGGCCTCGAAGTTGCTCAGCCGCCCCACAGGGGTCTGGAGGTACTCGGTGAACTTGCAGGGAAAGTGATGCATACCCGAGAGGCCTAGGAGTCCTCCAAAGTGTACTACTTCCTTTAAAATAAAGCCTCTAAGCGACTGAGAACTCATGGAGACAGCTGCCTGCCTCCCTTTCTGCACGGCTACTAGGGGCCTACGCTGGAGGCAACTTGTCACGTTGAGGTTCCCTCTAGCTCTAGAGCTTGGCAGGCGGACCAGAGCCGCGGCCATGGAAGCACCTGGTTTAGACAGAGCAGACTCATAACGTTCCCCGAAGCACTCTGACAGGGCTAACAGGCCTGTCGAGAGCAGGGAATGTCAGGTAGCTTCAAGGCAGCATGAACGCAGCCTTCCAAACGGGAAAGCAAGGCTACTTGCAGCAGGCCCCCGTTTCCGTGGGCGCACTCAGCAGACATCCCCGTGGTTTCTCACAAGCCCAAAGAGACACAGGTCACCCTGAGTTTCCTTCCCTGAATCAACTTCTCGAAGTAGGGTGTTCTGCGTCGAGCGAACTGCCTCAACCAAGGAACGCCGTAGCTCCTCCTCTGGGCCTGTGGCTATCCAAAGCCTGCAGTGCCACAGGAGGAAGGGCACGTACATGGCAGTAAGAACGCAAGCCGACTCTCTCTGGGAGGCACGGTGACTTCAGGCAGGAGGTCCTAGGTGGACTGCGAAGCCGAGGGTTTCTCTGAGTTCAGCTCAGCCTAGGGGAATGCGTAAGACTTCGACGCCATGTGGGACGTGCCAGAACGGTGTCCGTGAACGTGTGCGAGTGCTGAGGACCTCAAGCTGCTCCCAAGGGGAGTGCAGCGCCTTTCCCTACGCTGGGCATACACAGAGGGGCTCCAAAGGGCTACGGGCCTGGATGTTGCTTAGCAGACCCAGGTGGGCCTGGCGGTACTCAGTGTTCCTGCCGGGAACAGGGGGCCCGCGCCAGCCTCCTAGGTGTCCAGAAAACCCTGCTGCCGTTGAAGGTGCCCAGAGCCGAGGCCACCGCCTCATGGAAACTGCTGCACGCCTCCGCTTCTGCACCGCCACTCGGGGCCTTACTTCCAGGCCTGTGTTGGTGCTGGGCGTGCCGTTAGCGACACGGCATGGTAAGATGCTGACTTTCTCCTCGGGCAGAGTCACTTCAGGTACGAGGTCCTCGAAGTATTCGAAGCACAGTGTTTTCCCACGGCAGCTCACACAAGGGCCGTGACAAAGTCGGACTCACCCGAAATGCTGTCCTGAGGCTGTTCGAGGGCTCTGGAAATGTAGCGCTCCTCGAGGGACGTCCAGTGTGTAGCCCATCGCGCGGCTCGCACAGAGGGCCTCCTCGGGTGGCGGGGATCAACCAATGGGCCTCGAAGTGCTCAGCCGCCCCACAGGGGTCTGGAGGTCCTCGGTGAACTTGCAGGGAAAGTGATGCATACCCGAGGGGCCTAGGAGTCCTCCAAAGTGTACTACTTCCTTTAAAATAAAGCCTCTAAGCGACTGAGAACTCATGGAGACAGCTGCCTGCCTCCCTTTCTGCACGGCTACTAGGGGCCTACGCTGGAGGCAACTTGTCACGTTGAGGTTCCCTCTAGCTCTAGAGCTTGGCAGGCGGACCAGAGCCGCGGCCATGGAAGCACCTGGTTTAGACAGAGCAGACTCATAACGTTCCCCGAAGCACTCTGACAGGGCTAACAGGCCTGTCGAGAGCAGGGAATGTCAGGTAGCTTCAAGGCAGCATGAACGCAGCCTTCCAAACGGGAAAGCAAGGCTACTTGCAGCAGGTCCCCGTTTCCGTGGGCGCACTCAGCAGACATCCCCGTGGTTTCTCACAAGCCCAAAGAGACACAGGTCACCCTGAGTTTCCTTCCCTGAATCAACTTCTCGAAGTAGGGTGTTCTGCGTCGAGCGAACTGCCTCAACCAAGGAACGCCGTAGCTGCTCCTCTGGGCCTGTGGCTATTCAAAGCCTGCAGTGCCACAGGAGGAAGGGCACGTACATGGCAGTAAGAACGCAAGCCGACTCTCTCTGGGAGGCACGGTGACTTCAGGCAGGAGGTCCTAGGTGGACTGCGAAGCCGAGGGTTTCTCTGAGTTCAGCTCAGCCTAGGGTAATGCGTAAGACTTCGACGCCATGTGGGACGTGCCAGAACGGTGTCCGTGAACGTGTGCGAGTGCTGAGGACCTCAAGCTGCTCCCAAGGGGAGTGCAGCGCCTTTCCCTACGCTGGGCATACACAGAGGGGCTCTAAAGGGCTACGGGCCTGGATGTTGCTTAGCAGACCCAGGTGGGCCTGGCGGTACTCAGTGTTCCTGCCGGGAACAGGGGGCCCGCGCCAGCCTCCTAGGTGTCCAGAAAACCCTGCTGCCGTTGAAGGTGCCCAGAGCCGAGGCCACCGCCTCATGGAAACTGCTGCACGCCTCCGCTTCTGCACCGCCACTCGGGGCCTTACTTCCAGGCCTGTGTTGGTGCTGGGCGTGCCGTTAGCGACACGGCATGGTAAGATGCTGACTTTCTCCTCGGGCAGAGTCACTTCAGGTACGAGGTCCTCGAAGTATTCGAAGCACAGTGTTTTCCCACGGCAGCTCACACAAGGGCCGTGACAAAGTCGGACTCACCCGAAATGCTGTCCTGAGGCTGTTCGAGGGCTCTGGAAATGTAGCGCTCCTCGAGGGACGTCCAGTGTGTAGCCCATCGCGCGGCTCGCACAGAGGGCCTCCTCGGGTGGCGGGGATCAACTAATGGGCCTCGAAGTGCTCAGCCGCCCCACAGGGGTCTGGAGGTCCTCGGTGAACTTGGAGGGAAAGTGATGCATACCCGAGGGGCCTAGGAGTCCTCCAAAGTGTACTACTTCCTTTAAAATAAAGCCTCTAAGCGACTGAGAACTCATGGAGACAGCTGCCTGCCTCCCTTTCTGCACGGCTACTAGGGGCCTACGCTGGAGGCAACTTGTCACGTTGAGGTTCCCTCTAGCTCTAGAGCTTGGCAGGCGGACCAGAGCCGCGGCCATGGAAGCACCTGGTTTAGACAGAGCAGACTCATAACGTTCCCCGAAGCACTCTGACAGGGCTAACAGGCCTGTCGAGAGCAGGGAATGTCAGGTAGCTTCAAGGCAGCATGAACGCAGCCTTCCAAACGGGAAAGCAAGGCTACTTGCAGCAGGCCCCCGTTTCCGTGGGCGCACTCAGCAGACATCCCCGTGGTTTCTCACAAGCCCAAAGAGACACAGGTCACCCTGAGTTTCCTTCCCTGAATCAACTTCTCGAAGTAGGGTGTTCTGCGTCCAGCGAACTGCCTCAACCAAGGAACGCCGTAGCTGCTCCTCTGGGCCTGTGGCTATACAAAGCCTGCAGTGCCACAGGAGGAAGGGCACGTACATGGCAGTAAGAACGCAAGCCGACTCTCTCTGGGAGGCACGGTGACTTCAGGCAGGAGGTCCTAGGTGGACTGCGAAGCCGAGGGTTTCTCTGAGTTCAGCTCAGCCTAGGGGAATGCGTAAGACTTCGACGCCATGTGGGACGTGCCAGAACGGTGTCCGTGAACGTGTGCGAGTGCTGAGGACCTCAAGCTGCTCCCAAGGGGAGTGCAGCGCCTTTCCCTACGCTGGGCATACACAGAGGGGCTCCAAAGGGCTACGGGCCTGGATGTTGCTTAGCAGACCCAGGTGGGCCTGGCGGTACTCAGTGTTCCTGCCGGGAACAGGGGGCCCGCGCCAGCCTCCTAGGTGTCCAGAAAACCCTGCTGCCGTTGAAGGTGCCCAGAGCCGAGGCCACCGCCTCATGAAAACTGCTGCACGCCTCCGCTTCTGCACCGCCACTCGGGGCCTTACTTCCTGGCCTGTGTTGGTGCTGGGCGTGCCGTTAGCGACACGGCATGGTAAGATGCTGACTTTCTCCTCGGGCAGAGTCACTTCAGGTACGAGGTCCTCGAAGTATTCGAAGCACAGTGTTTTCCCACGGCAGCTCACACAAGGGCCGTGACAAAGTCGGACTCACCCGAAATGCTGTCCTGAGGCTGTTCGAGGGCTCTGGAAATGTAGCGCTCCTCGAGGGACGTCCAGTGTGTAGCCCATCGCGCGGCTCGCACAGAGGGCCTCCTCGGGTGGCAGGGATCAACCAATGGGCCTCGAAGTGCTCAGCCGCCCCACAGGGGTCTGGAGGTCCTCGGTGAACTTGCAGGGAAAGTGATGCATACCCGAGGGGCCTAGGAGTCCTCCAAAGTGTACTGCTTCCTTTAAAATAAAGCCTCTAAGCGACTGAGAACTCATGGAGACAGCTGCCTGCCTCCCTTTCTGCACGGCTACTAGGGGCCTACGCTGGAGGCAACTTGTCACGTTCAGGTTCCCTCTAGCTCTAGAGCTTGGCAGGCGGACCAGAGCCGCGGCCATGGAAGCACCTGGTTTAGACAGAGCAGACTCATAACGTTCCCCGAAGCACTCTGACAGGGCTAACAGGCCTGTCGAGAGCAGGGAATGTCAGGTAGCTTCAAGGCAGCATGAACGCAGCCTTCCAAACGGGAAAGCAAGGCTACTGCAGCAGGCCCCCGTTTCCGTGGGCGCACTCAGCAGACATCCCCGTGGTTTCTCACAAGCCCAAAGAGACACAGGTCACCCTGAGTTTCCTTCCCTGAATCAACTTCTCGAAGTAGGGTGTTCTGCGTCAAGCGAACTGCCTCAACCAAGGAACGCCGTAGCTGCTCCTCTGGGCCTGTGGCTATACAAAGCCTGCAGTGCCACAGGAGGAAGGGCACGTACATGGCAGTAAGAACGCAAGCCGACTCTCTCTGGGAGGCACGGTGACTTCAGGCAGGAGGTCCTAGGTGGACTGCGAAGCCGAGGGTTTCTCTGAGTTCAGCTCAGCCTAGGGTAATGCGTAAGACTTCGACGCCATGTGGGACGTGCCAGAACGGTGTCCGTGAACGTGTGCGAGTGCTGAGGACCTCAAGCTGCTCCCAAGGGGAGTGCAGCGCCTTTCCCTACGCTGGGCATACACAGAGGGGCTCTAAAGGGCTACGGGCCTGGATGTTGCTTAGCAGACCCAGGTGGGCCTGGCGGTACTCAGTGTTCCTGCCGGGAACAGGGGGCCCGCGCCAGCCTCCTAGGTGTCCAGAAAACCCTGCTGCCGTTGAAGGTGCCCAGAGCCGAGGCCACCGCCTCATGGAAACTGCTGCACGCCTCCGCTTCTGCACCGCCACTCGGGGCCTTACTTCCAGGCCTGTGTTGGTGCTGGGCGTGCCGTTAGCGACACGGCATGGTAAGATGCTGACTTTCTCCTCGGGCAGAGTGACTTCAGGTACGAGGTCCTCGAAGTATTCGAAGCACAGTGTTTTCCCATGGCAGCTCACACAAGGGCCGTGACAAAGTCGGACTCACCCGAAATGCTGTCCTGAGGCTGTTCGAGGGCTCTGGAAATGTAGCGCTCCTCGAGGGACGTCCAGTGTGTAGCCCATCGCGCGGCACGCACAGAGGGCCTCCGGGGGTGGTGGTGGTGGTGGGGGTCAACCAATGGGCCTCGAAGTTGCTCAGCCGCCCCACAGGGGTCTGGAGGTCCTCGGTGAACTTGCAGGGAAAGTGATGCATACCCGAGAGGCCTAGGAGTCCTCCAAAGTGTACTACTTCCTTTAAAATAAAGCCTCTAAGCGACTGAGAACTCATGGAGACAGCTGCCTGCCTCCCTTTCTGCACGGCTACTAGGGGCCTACGCTGGAGGCAACTTGTCACGGTGAGGTTCCCTCTAGCTCTAGAGCTTGGCAGGCGGACCAGAGCCGCCGCCATGGAAGCACCTGGTTTAGACAGAGCAGACTCATAACGTTCCCCGAAGCACTCTGACAGGGCTAACAGGCCTGTCGAGAGCAGGGAATGTCAGGTAGCTTCAAGGCAGCATGAACGCAGCCTTCCAAACGGGAAAGCAAGGCTACTTGCAGCAGGCCCCCGTTTCCGTGGGCGCACTCAGCAGACATCCCCGTGGTTTCTCACAAGCCCAAAGAGACACAGGTCACCCTGAGTTTCCTTCCCTGAATCAACTTCTCGAAGTAGGGTGTTCTGCGTCGAGCGAACTGCCTCAACCAAGGAACGCCGTAGCTGCTCCTCTGGGCCTGTGGCTATTCAAAGCCTGCAGTGCCACAGGAGGAAGGGCACGTACATGGCAGTAAGAACGCAAGCCGACTCTCTCTGGGAGGCACGGTGACTTCAGGCAGGAGGTTCTAGGTGGACTGCGAAGCCGAAGGTTTCTCTGAGTTCAGCTCAGCCTAGGGGAATGCGTAAGACTTCGACGCCATGTGGGACGTGCCAGAACGGTGTCCGTGAACGTGTGCAAGTGCTGAGGACCTCAAGCTGCTCCCAAGGGGAGTGCAGCGCCTTTCCCTACGCTGGGCATACACAGAGGGACTCTAAAGGGCTACGGGCCTGGATGTTGCTTAGCAGACCCAGGTGGCCCTGGCGGTACTCAGTGTTCCTGCCGGGAACAGGGGGCCCGCGCCAGCCTCCTAGGTGTCCAGAAAACCCTGCTGCCGTTGAAGGTGCCCAGAGCCGAGGCCACCGCCTCATGGAAACTGCTGCACGCCTCCGCTTCTGCACCGCCACTCGGGGCCTTTCTTCCAGGCCTGTGTTGGTGCTGGGCGTGCCGTTAGCGACACGGCATGGTAAGATGCTGACTTTCTCCTCGGGCAGAGTCACTTCAGGTACGAGGTCCTCGAAGTATTCGAAGCACAGTGTTTTCCCACGGCAGCTCACACAAGGGCCGTGACAAAGTCGGACTCACCCAAAATGCTGTCCTGAGGCTGTTCGAGGGCTCTGGAAATGTAGCGCTCCTCGAGGGACGTCCAGTGTGTAGCCCATCGCGCGGCACGCACAGAGGGCCTCCGGGGGTGGTGGTGGTGGGGCGGGTCAACCAATGGGCCTCGAAGTTGCTCAGCCGCCCCACAGGGGTCTGGAGGTACTCGGTGAACTTGGAGGGAAAGTGATGCATACCCGAGAGGCCTAGGAGTCCTCCAAAGTGTACTACTTCCTTTAAAATAAAGCCTCTAAGCGACTGAGAACTCATGGAGACAGCTGCCTGCCTCCCTTTCTGCACGGCTACTAGGGGCCTACGCTGGAGGTAACTTGTCACGTTGAGGATCCCTCTAGCTCTAGAGCTTGGCAGGCGGACCAGAGCCGCGGCCATGGAAGCACCTGATTTAGACAGAGCAGACTCATAACGTTCCCCGAAGCACTCTGACAGGGCTAACAGGCCTGTCGAGAGCAGGGAATGTCAGGTAGCTTCAAGGCAGCATGAACGCAGCCTTCCAAACGGGAAAGCAAGGCTACTTGCAGCAGGCCCCCGTTTCCGTGGGCGCACTCAGCAGACATCCCCGTGGTTTCTCACAAGCCCAAAGAGACACAGGTCACCCTGAGTTTCCTTCCCTGAATCAACTTCTCGAAGTAGGGTGTTCTGCGTCAAGTGAACTGCCTCAACCAAGGAACGCCGTAGCTGCTCCTCTGGGCCTGTGGCTATACAAAGCCTGCAGTGCCACAGGAGGAAGGGCACGTACATGGCAGTAAGAACGCAAGCCGACTCTCTCTGGGAGGCACGGTGACTTCAGGCAGGAGGTCCTAGGTGGACTGCGAAGCCGAGGGTTTCTCTGAGTTCAGCTCAGCCTAGGGGAATGCGTAAGACTTCGACGCCATGTGGGACGTGCCAGAACGGTGTCCGTGAACGTGTGCGAGTGCTGAGGACCTCAAGCTGCTCCCAAGGGGAGTGCAGCGCCTTTCCCTACGCTGGGCATACACAGAGGGGCTCCAAAGGGCTACGGGCCTGGATGTTGCTTAGCAGACCCAGGTGGGCCTGGCGGTACTCAGTGTTCCTGCCGGGAACAGGGGGCCCGCGCCAGCCTCCTAGGTGTCCAGAAAACCCTGCTGCCGTTGAAGGTGCCCAGAGCCGAGGCCACCGCCTCATGGAAAGTGCTGCACGCCTCCGCTTCTGTACCGCCACTCGGGGCCTTACTTCCAGGCCTGTGTTGGTGCTGGGCGTGCCGTTAGCGACACGGCATGGTAAGATGCTGACTTTCTCCTCGGGCAGAGTGACTTCAGGTACGAGGTCCTCGAAGTATTCGAAGCACAGTGTTTTCCCACGGCAGCTCACACAAGAACCGTGACAAAGTCGGACTCACCCGAAATGCTGTCCTGAGGCTGTTCGAGGGCTCTGGAAATGTAGCGCTCCTCGAGGGACGTCCAGTGTGTAGCCCATCGCGCGGCTCGCACAGAGGGCCTCCTCGGGTGGCGGGGATCAACCAATGGGCCTCGAAGTGCTCAGCCGCCCCACAGGCGTCTGGAGGTCCTCGGTGAACTTGCAGGGAAAGTGATGCATACCCGAGGGGCCTAGGAGTCCTCCAAAGTGTACTACTTCCTTTAAAATAAAGCCTCTAAGCGACTGAGAACTCATGGAGACAGCTGCCTGCCTCCCTTTCTGCACGGCTACTAGGGGCCTACGCTGGAGGCAACTTGTCACGTTGAGGTTCCCTCTAGCTCTAGAGCTTGGCAGGCGGACCAGAGCCGCGGCCATGGAAGCACCTGGTTTAGACAGAGCAGACTCATAACGTTCCCCGAAGCACTCTGACAGGGCTAACAGGCCTGTCGAGAGCAGGGAATGTCAGGTAGCTTCAAGGCAGCATGAACGCAGCCTTCCAAACGGGAAAGCAAGGCTACTGCAGCAGGCCCCCGTTTCCGTGGGCGCACTCAGCAGACATCCCCGTGGTTTCTCACAAGCCCAAAGAGACACAGGTCACCCTGAGTTTCCTTCCCTGAATCAACTTCTCGAAGTAGGGTGTTCTGCGTCGAGCGAACTGCCTCAACCAAGGAACGCCGTAGCTGCTCCTCTGGGCCTGTGGCTATTCAAAGCCTGCAGTGCCACAGGAGGAAGGGCACGTACATGGCAGTAAGAACGCAAGCCGACTCTCTCTGGGAGGCACGGTGACTTCAGGCAGGAGGTCCTAGGTGGACTGCGAAGCCGAGGGTTTCTCTGAGTTCAGCTCAGCCTAGGGGAATGCGTAAGACTTCGACGCCATGTGGGACGTGCCAGAACGGTGTCCGTGAACGTGTGCGAGTGCTGAGGACCTCAAGCTGCTCCCAAGGGGAGTGCAGCGCCTTTCCCTACGCTGGGCATACACAGAGGGGCTCCAAAGGGCTACGGGCCTGGATGTTGCTTAGCAGACCCAGGTGGGCCTGGCGGTACTCAGTGTTCCTGCCGGGAACAGGGGGCCCGCGCCAGCCTCCTAGGTGTCCAGAAAACCCTGCTGCCGTTGAAGGTGCCCAGAGCCGAGGCCACCGCCTCATGGAAACTGCTGCACGCCTCCGCTTCTGCACCGCCACTCGGGGCCTTACTTCCAGGCCTGTGTTGGTGCTGGGCGTGCCGTTAGCGACACGGCATGGTAAGATGCTGACTTTCTCCTCGGGCAGAGTGACTTCAGGTACGAGGTCCTCGAAGTATTCGAAGCACAGTGTTTTCCCACGGCAGCTCACACAAGGGCCGTGACAAAGTCGGACTCACCCGAAATGCTGTCCTGAGGCTGTTCGAGGGCTATGGAAATGTAGCGCTCCTCGAGGGACGTCCAGTGTGTAGCCCATCGCGCGGCTCGCACAGAGGGCCTCCTCGGGTGGCGGGGATCAACCAATGGGCCTCGAAGTGCTCAGCCGCCCCACAGGGGTCTGGAGGTCCTCGGTGAACTTGCAGGGAAAGTGATGCATACCCGAGGGGCCTAGGAGTCCTCCAAAGTGTACTACTTCCTTTAAAATAAAGCCTCTAAGCGACTGAGAACTCATGGAGACAGCTGCCTGCCTCCCTTTCTGCACGGCTACTAGGGGCCTACGCTGGAGGCAACTTGTCACGTTGAGGTTCCCTCTAGCTCTAGAGCTTGGCAGGCGGACCAGAGCCGCGGCCATGGAAGCACCTGGTTTAGACAGAGCAGACTCATAACGTTCCCCGAAGCACTCTGACAGGGCTAACAGGCCTGTCGAGAGCAGGGAATGTCAGGTAGCTTCAAGGCAGCATGAACGCAGCCTTCCAAACGGGAAAGCAAGGCTACTTGCAGCAGGCCCCCGTTTCCGTGGGCGCACTCAGCAGACATCCCCGTGGTTTCTCACAAGCCCAAAGAGACACAGGTCACCCTGAGTTTCCTTCCCTGAATCAACTTCTCGAAGTAGGGTGTTCTGCGTCGAGCGAACTGCCTCAACCAAGGAACGCCGTAGCTGCTCCTCTGGGCCTGTGGCTATTCAAAGCCTGCAGTGCCACAGGAGGAAGGGCACGTACATGGCAGTAAGAACGCAAGCCGACTCTCTCTGGGAGGCACGGTGACTTCAGGCAGGAGGTCCTAGGTGGACTGCGAAGCCGAGGGTTTCTCTGAGTTCAGCTCAGCCTAGCGGAATGCGTAAGACTTCGACGCCATGTGGGACGTGCCAGAACGGTGTCCGTGAACGTGTGCGAGTGCTGAGGACCTCAAGCTGCTCCCAAGGGGAGTGCAGCGCCTTTCCCTACGCTGGGCATACACAGAGGGGCTCTAAAGGGCTACGGGCCTGGATGTTGCTTAGCAGACCCAGGTGGGCCTGGCGGTACTCAGTGTTCCTGCCGGGAACAGGGGGCCCGCGCCAGCCTCCTAGGTGTCCAGAAAACCCTGCTGCCGTTGAAGGTGCCCAGAGCCGAGGCCACCGCCTCATGGAAACTGCTGCACGCCTCCGCTTCTGCACCGCCACTCGGGGCCTTACTTCCAGGCCTGTGTTGGTGCTGGGCGTGCCGTTAGCGACACGGCATGGTAAGATGCTGACTTTCTCCTCGGGCAGAGTCACTTCAGGTACGAGGTCCTCGAAGTATTCGAAGCACAGTGTTTTCCCATGGCAGCTCACACAAGGGCCGTGACAAAGTCGGACTCACCCGAAATGCTGTCCTGAGGCTGTTCGAGGGCTCTGGAAATGTAGCGCTCCTCGAGGGATGTCCAGTGTGTAACCCATCGGGCGGCACGCACAGAGGGCCTCCGGGGGTGGTGGGGGGGGTCAACCAATGGGCCTCGAAGTTGCTCAGCCGCCCCACAGGGGTCTGGAGGTACTCGGTGAACTTGGAGGGAAAGTGATGCATACCCGAGAGGCCTAGGAGTCCTCCAAAGTGTACTACTTCCTTTAAAATAAAGCCTTTAAGCGACTGAGAACTCATGGAGACAGCTGCCTGCCTCCCTTTCTGCACGGCTACTAGGGGCCTACGCTGGAGGCAACTTGTCACGTTGAGGTTCCCTCTCGCTCTAGAGCTTGGCAGGCGGACCAGAGCCGCGGCCATGGAAGCACCTGGTTTAGACACAGCAGACTCATAACGTTCCCCGAAGCACTCTGACAGGGCTAACAGGCCTGTCGAGAGCAGGGAATGTCAGGTAGCTTCAAGGCAGCATGAACGCAGCCTTCCAAACGGGAAAGCAAGGCTACTTGCAGCAGGCCCCCGTTTCCGTGGGGGCACTCAGCAGACATCCCCGTGGTTTCTCACAAGCCCAAAGAGACACAGGTCACCCTGAGTTTCCTTCCCTGAATCAACTTCTCGAAGTAGGGTGTTCTGCGTCGAGCGAACTGCCTCAACCAAGGAACGCCGTAGCTGCTCCTCTGGGCCTGTGGCTATTCAAAGCCTGCAGTGCCACAGGAGGAAGGGCACGTACATGGCAGTAAGAACGCAAGCCGACTCTCTCTGGGAGGCACGGTGACTTCAGGCAGGAGGTCCTAGGTGGACTGCGAAGCCGAGGGTTTCTCTGAGTTCAGCTCAGCCTAGGGGAATGCGTAAGACTTCGACGCCATGTGGGACGTGCCAGAATGGTGTCCGTGAACGTGTGCGAGTGCTGAGGACCTCAAGCTGCTCCCAAGGGGAGTGCAGCGCCTTTCCCTACGCTGGGCATACACAGAGGGGCTCTAAAGGGCTACGGGCCTGGATGTTGCTTAGCAGACCCAGGTGGGCCTGGCGGTACTCAGTGTTCCTGCCGGGAACAGGGGGCCCGCGCCAGCCTCCTAGGTGTCCAGAAAACCCTGCTGCCGTTGAAGGTGCCCAGAGCCGAGGCCACCGCCTCATGGAAACTGCTGCACGCCTCCGCTTCTGCACCGCCACTCGGGGCCTTACTTCCAGGCCTGTGTTGGTGCTGGGCGTGCCGTTAGCGACACGGCATGGTAAGATGCTGACTTTCTCCTCGGGCAGAGTCACTTCAGGTACGAGGTCCTCGAAGTATTCGAAGCACAGTGTTTTCCCATGGCAGCTCACACAAGGGCCGTGACAAAGTCGGACTCACCCGAAATGCTGTCCTGAGGCTGTTCGAGGGCTCTGGAAATGTAGCGCTCCTCGAGGGACGTCCAGTGTGTAGCCCATCGCGCGGCACGCACAGAGGGCCTCCGGGGGTGGTGGTGGTGGTGGGGGTCAACCAATGGGCCTCGAAGTTGCTCAGCCGCCCCACAGGGTTCTGGAGGTACTCGGTGAACTTGCAGGGAAAGTGATGCATACCCGAGAGGCCTAGGAGTTCTGCAAAGTGTACTACTTCCTTTAAAATAAAGCCTCTAAGCGACTGAGAACTCATGGAGACAGCTGCCTGCCTCCCTTTCTGCACGGCTACTAGGGGCCTACGCTGGAGGCAACTTGTCACGTTGAGGTTCCCTCTAGCTCTAGAGCTTGGCAGGCGGACCAGAGCCGCGGCCATGGAAGCACCTGGTTTAGACACAGCAGACTCATAACGTTCCCCGAAGCACTCTGACAGGGCTAACAGGCCTGTCGAGAGCAGGGAATGTCAGGTAGCTTCAAGGCAGCATGAACGCAGCCTTCCAAACGGGAAAGCAAGGCTACTGCAGCAGGCCCCCGTTTCCGTGGGCGCACTCAGCAGACATCCCCGTGGTTTCTCACAAGCCCAAAGAGACACAGGTCACCCTGAGTTTCCTTCCCTGAATCAACTTCTCGAAGTAGGGTGTTCTGCGTCGAGCGAACTGCCTCAACCAAGGAACGCCGTAGCTGCTCCTCTGGGCCTGTGGCTATTCAAAGCCTGCAGTGCCACAGGAGGAAGGGCACGTACATGGCAGTAAGAACGCAAGCCGACTCTCTCTGGGAGGCACGGTGACTTCAGGCAGGAGGTCCTAGGTGGACTGCGAAGCCGAGGGTTTCTCTGAGTTCAGCTCAGCCTAGGGTAATGCGTAAGACTTCGACGCCATGTGGGACGTGCCAGAACGGTGTCCGTGAACGTGTGCGAGTGCTGAGGACCTCAAGCTGCTCCCAAGGGGAGTGCAGCGCCTTTCCCTACGCTGGGCATACACAGAGGGGCTCCAAAGGGCTACGGGCCTGGATGTTGCTTAGCAGACCCAGGTGGGCCTGGCGGTACTCAGTGTTCCTGCCGGGAACAGGGGGCCCGCGCCAGCCTCCTAGGTGTCCAGAAAACCCTGCTGCCGTTGAAGGTGCCCAGAGCCGAGGCCACCGCCTCATGGAAACTGCTGCACGCCTCCGCTTCTGCACCGCCACTCGGGGCCTTACTTCCAGGCCTGTGTTGGTGCTGGGCGTGCCGTTAGCGACACGGCATGGTAAGATGCTGACTTTCTCCTCGGGCAGAGTGACTTCAGGTACGAGGTCCTCGAAGTATTCGAAGCACAGTGTTTTCCCACGGCAGCTCACACAAGGGCCGTGACAAAGTCGGACTCACCCGAAATGCTGTCCTGAGGCTGTTCGAGGGCTCTGGAAATGTAGCGCTCCTCGAGGGACGTCCAGTGTGTAGCCCATCGCGCGGCTCGCACAGAGGGCCTCCTCGGGTGGCGGGGATCAACCAATGGGCCTCGAAGTGCTCAGCCGCCCCACAGGGGTCTGGAGGTCCTCGGTGAACTTGCAGGGAAAGTGATGCATACCCGAGGGGCCTAGGAGTCCTCCAAAGTGTACTACTTCCTTTAAAATAAAGCCTCTAAGCGACTGAGAACTCATGGAGACAGCTGCCTGCCTCCCTTTCTGCACGGCTACTAGGGGCCTACGCTGGAGGCAACTTGTCACGTTGAGGTTCCCTCTAGCTCTAGAGCTTGGCAGGCGGACCAGAGCCGCGGCCATGGAAGCACCTGGTTTAGACAGAGCAGACTCATAACGTTCCCCGAAGCACTCTGACAGGGCTAACAGGCCTGTCGAGAGCAGGGAATGTCAGGTAGCTTCAAGGCAGCATGAACGCAGCCTTCCAAACGGGAAAGCAAGGCTACTTGCAGCAGGCCCCCGTTTCCGTGGGCGCACTCAGCAGACATCCCCGTGGTTTCTCACAAGCCCAAAGAGACACAGGTCACCCTGAGTTTCCTTCCCTGAATCAACTTCTCGAAGTAGGGTGTTCTGCGTCGAGCGAACTGCCTCAACCAAGGAACGCCGTAGCTGCTCCTCTGGGCCTGTGGCTATTCAAAGCCTGCAGTGCCACAGGAGGAAGGGCACGTACATGGCAGTAAGAACGCAAGCCGACTCTCTCTGGGAGGCACGGTGACTTCAGGCAGGAGGTCCTAGGTGGACTGCGAAGCCGAGGGTTTCTCTGAGTTCAGCTCAGCCTAGGGGAATGCGTAAGACTTCGACGCCATGTGGGACGTGCCAGAACGGTGTCCGTGAACGTGTGCGAGTGCTGAGGACCTCAAGCTGCTCCCAAGGGGAGTGCAGCGCCTTTCCCTACGCTGGGCATACACAGAGGGGCTCTAAAGGGCTACGGGCCTGGATGTTGCTTAGCAGACCCAGGTGGGCCTGGCGGTACTCAGTGTTCCTGCCGGGAACAGGGGGCCCGCGCCAGCCTCCTAGGTGTCCAGAAAACCCTGCTGCCGTTGAAGGTGCCCAGAGCCGAGGCCACCGCCTCATGGAAACTGCTGCACGCCTCCGCTTCTGCACCGCCACTCGGGGCCTTACTTCCAGGCCTGTGTTGGTGCTGGGCGTGCCGTTAGCGACACGGCATGGTAAGATGCTGACTTTCTCCTCGGGCAGAGTCACTTCAGGTACGAGGTCCTCGAAGTATTCGAAGCACAGTGTTTTCCCACGGCAGCTCACACAAGGGCCGTGACAAAGTCGGACTCACCCGAAATGCTGTCCTGAGGCTGTTCGAGGGCTCTGGAAATGTAGCGCTCCTCGAGGGACGTCCAGTGTGTAGCCCATCGCGCGGCTCGCACAGAGGGCCTCCTCGGGTGGCGGGAATCAACTAATGGGCCTCGAAGTGCTCAGCCGCCCCACAGGGGTCTGGAGGTCCTCGGTGAACTTGGAGGGAAAGTGATGCATACCCGAGGGGCCTAGGAGTCCTCCAAAGTGTACTACTTCCTTTAAAATAAAGCCTCTAAGCGACTGAGAACTCATGGAGACAGCTGCCTGCCTCCCTTTCTGCACGGCTACTAGGGGCCTACGCTGGAGGCAACTTGTCACGTTGAGGTTCCCTCTAGCTCTAGAGCTTGGCAGGCGGACCAGAGCCGCGGCCATGGAAGCACCTGGTTTAGACAGAGCAGACTCATAACGTTCCCCGAAGCACTCTGACAGGGCTAACAGGCCTGTCGAGAGCAGGGAATGTCAGGTAGCTTCAAGGCAGCATGAACGCAGCCTTCCAAACGGGAAAGCAAGGCTACTTGCAGCAGGCCCCCGTTTCCGTGGGCGCACTCAGCAGACATCCCCGTGGTTTCTCACAAGCCCAAAGAGACACAGGTCACCCTGAGTTTCCTTCCCTGAATCAACTTCTCGAAGTAGGGTGTTCTGCGTCAAGCGAACTGCCTCAACCAAGGAACGCCGTAGCTGCTCCTCTGGGCCTGTGGCTATACAAAGCCTGCAGTGCCACAGGAGGAAGGGCACGTACATGGCAGTAAGAACGCAAGCCGACTCTCTCTGGGAGGCACGGTGACTTCAGGCAGGAGGTCCTAGGTGGACTGCGAAGCCGAGGGTTTCTCTGAGTTCAGCTCAGCCTAGGGGAATGCGTAAGACTTCGACGCCATGTGGGACGTGCCAGAACGGTGTCCGTGAACGTGTGCGAGTGCTGAGGACCTCAAGCTGCTCCCAAGGGGAGTGCAGCGCCTTTCCCTACGCTGGGCATACACAGAGGGGCTCCAAAGGGCTACGGGCCTGGATGTTGCTTAGCAGACCCAGGTGGGCCTGGCGGTACTCAGTGTTCCTGCCGGGAACAGGGGGCCCGCGCCAGCCTCCTAGGTGTCCAGAAAACCCTGCTGCCGTTGAAGGTGCCCAGAGCCGAGGCCACCGCCTCATGGAAACTGCTGCACGCCTCCGCTTCTGCACCGCCACTCGGGGCCTTACTTCCTGGCCTGTGTTGGTGCTGGGCGTGCCGTTAGCGACACGGCATGGTAAGATGCTGACTTTCTCCTCGGGCAGAGTCACTTCAGGTACGAGGTCCTCGAAGTATTCGAAGCACAGTGTTTTCCCACGGCAGCTCACACAAGGGCCGTGACAAAGTCGGACTCACCCGAAATGCTGTCCTGAGGCTGTTCGAGGGCTCTGGAAATGTAGCGCTCCTCGAGGGACGTCCAGTGTGTAGCCCATCGCGCGGCTCGCACAGAGGTCCTCCTCGGGTGGCGGGGATCAACCAATGGGCCTCGAAGTGCTCAGCCGCCCCACAGGGGTCTGGAGGTCCTCGGTGAACTTGCAGGGAAAGTGATGCATACCCGAGGGGCCTAGGAGTCCTCCAAAGTGTACTACTTCCTTTAAAATAAAGCCTCTAAGCGACTGAGAACTCATGGAGACAGCTGCCTGCCTCCCTTTCTGCACGGCTACTAGGGGCCTACGCTGGAGGCAACTTGTCACGTTGAGGTTCCCTCTAGCTCTAGAGCTTGGCAGGCGGACCAGAGCCGCGGCCATGGAAGCACCTGGTTTAGACAGAGCAGACTCATAACGTTCCCCGAAGCACTCTGACAGGGCTAACAGGCCTGTCGAGAGCAGGGAATGTCAGGTAGCTTCAAGGCAGCATGAACGCAGCCTTCCAAACGGGAAAGCAAGGCTACTTGCAGCAGGCCCCCGTTTCCGTGGGCGCACTCAGCAGACATCCCCGTGGTTTCTCACAAGCCCAAAGAGACACAGGTCACCCTGAGTTTCCTTCCCTGAATCAACTTCTCGAAGTAGGGTGTTCTGCGTCGAGCGAACTGCCTCAACCAAGGAACGCCGTAGCTGCTCCTCTGGGCCTGTGGCTATTCAAAGCCTGCAGTGCCACAGGAGGAAGGGCACGTACATGGCAGTAAGAACGCAAGCCGACTCTCTCTGGGAGGCACGGTGACTTCAGGCAGGAGGTCCTAGGTGGACTGCGAAGCCGAGGGTTTCTCTGAGTTCAGCTCAGCCTAGCGGAATGCGTAAGACTTCGACGCCATGTGGGACGTGCCAGAACGGTGTCCGTGAACGTGTGCGAGTGCTGAGGACCTCAAGCTGCTCCCAAGGGGAGTGCAGCGCCTTTCCCTACGCTGGGCATACACAGAGGGGCTCTAAAGGGCTACGGGCCTGGATGTTGCTTAGCAGACCCAGGTGGGCCTGGCGGTACTCAGTGTTCCTGCCGGGAACAGGGGGCCCGCGCCAGCCTCCTAGGTGTCCAGAAAACCCTGCTGCCGTTGAAGGTGCCCAGAGCCGAGGCCACCGCCTCATGGAAACTGCTGCACGCCTCCGCTTCTGCACCGCCACTCGGGGCCTTACTTCCAGGCCTGTGTTGGTGCTGGGCGTGCCGTTAGCGACACGGCATGGTAAGATGCTGACTTTCTCCTCGGGCAGAGTCACTTCAGGTACGAGGTCCTCGAAGTATTCGAAGCACAGTGTTTTCCCATGGCAGCTCACACAAGGGCCGTGACAAAGTCGGACTCACCCGAAATGCTGTCCTGAGGCTGTTCGAGGGCTCTGGAAATGTAGCGCTCCTCGAGGGATGTCCAGTGTGTAACCCATCGGGCGGCACGCACAGAGGGCCTCCGGGGGTGGTGGGGGGGGTCAACCAATGGGCCTCGAAGTTGCTCAGCCGCCCCACAGGGGTCTGGAGGTACTCGGTGAACTTGGAGGGAAAGTGATGCATACCCGAGAGGCCTAGGAGTCCTCCAAAGTGTACTACTTCCTTTAAAATAAAGCCTTTAAGCGACTGAGAACTCATGGAGACAGCTGCCTGCCTCCCTTTCTGCACGGCTACTAGGGGCCTACGCTGGAGGCAACTTGTCACGTTGAGGTTCCCTCTCGCTCTAGAGCTTGGCAGGCGGACCAGAGCCGCGGCCATGGAAGCACCTGGTTTAGACAGAGCAGACTCATAACGTTCCCCGAAGCACTCTGACAGGGCTAACAGGCCTGTCGAGAGCAGGGAATGTCAGGTAGCTTCAAGGCAGCATGAACGCAGCCTTCCAAACGGGAAAGCAAGGCTACTTGCAGCAGGCCCCCGTTTCCGTGGGGGCACTCAGCAGACATCCCCGTGGTTTCTCACAAGCCCAAAGAGACACAGGTCACCCTGAGTTTCCTTCCCTGAATCAACTTCTCGAAGTAGGGTGTTCTGCGTCGAGCGAACTGCCTCAACCAAGGAACGCCGTAGCTGCTCCTCTGGGCCTGTGGCTATTCAAAGCCTGCAGTGCCACAGGAGGAAGGGCACGTACATGGCAGTAAGAACGCAAGCCGACTCTCTCTGGGAGGCACGGTGACTTCAGGCAGGAGGTCCTAGGTGGACTGCGAAGCCGAGGGTTTCTCTGAGTTCAGCTCAGCCTAGGGGAATGCGTAAGACTTCGACGCCATGTGGGACGTGCCAGAACGGTGTCCGTGAACGTGTGCGAGTGCTGAGGACCTCAAGCTGCTCCCAAGGGGAGTGCAGCGCCTTTCCCTACGCTGGGCATACACAGAGGGGCTCTAAAGGGCTACGGGCCTGGATGTTGCTTAGCAGACCCAGGTGGGCCTGGCGGTACTCAGTGTTCCTGCCGGGAACAGGGGGCCCGCGCCAGCCTCCTAGGTGTCCAGAAAACCCTGCTGCCGTTGAAGGTGCCCAGAGCCGAGGCCACCGCCTCATGGAAACTGCTGCACGCCTCCGCTTCTGCACCGCCACTCGGGGCCTTACTTCCAGGCCTGTGTTGGTGCTGGGCGTGCCGTTAGCGACACGGCATGGTAAGATGCTGACTTTCTCCTCGGGCAGAGTCACTTCAGGTACGAGGTCCTCGAAGTATTCGAAGCACAGTGTTTTCCCATGGCAGCTCACACAAGGGCCGTGACAAAGTCGGACTCACCCGAAATGCTGTCCTGAGGCTGTTCGAGGGCTCTGGAAATGTAGCGCTCCTCGAGGGACGTCCAGTGTGTAGCCCATCGCGCGGCACGCACAGAGGGCCTCCGGGGGTGGTGGTGGTGGTGGGGGTCAACCAATGGGCCTCGAAGTTGCTCAGCCGCCCCACAGGGTTCTGGAGGTACTCGGTGAACTTGCAGGGAAAGTGATGCATACCCGAGAGGCCTAGGAGTTCTGCAAAGTGTACTACTTCCTTTAAAATAAAGCCTCTAAGCGACTGAGAACTCATGGAGACAGCTGCCTGCCTCCCTTTCTGCACGGCTACTAGGGGCCTACGCTGGAGGCAACTTGTCACGTTGAGGTTCCCTCTAGCTCTAGAGCTTGGCAGGCGGACCAGAGCCGCGGCCATGGAAGCACCTGGTTTAGACACAGCAGACTCATAACGTTCCCCGAAGCACTCTGACAGGGCTAACAGGCCTGTCGAGAGCAGGGAATGTCAGGTAGCTTCAAGGCAGCATGAACGCAGCCTTCCAAACGGGAAAGCAAGGCTACTGCAGCAGGCCCCCGTTTCCGTGGGCGCACTCAGCAGACATCCCCGTGGTTTCTCACAAGCCCAAAGAGACACAGGTCACCCTGAGTTTCCTTCCCTGAATCAACTTCTCGAAGTAGGGTGTTCTGCGTCGAGCGAACTGCCTCAACCAAGGAACGCCGTAGCTGCTCCTCTGGGCCTGTGGCTATTCAAAGCCTGCAGTGCCACAGGAGGAAGGGCACGTACATGGCAGTAAGAACGCAAGCCGACTCTCTCTGGGAGGCACGGTGACTTCAGGCAGGAGGTCCTAGGTGGACTGCGAAGCCGAGGGTTTCTCTGAGTTCAGCTCAGCCTAGGGTAATGCGTAAGACTTCGACGCCATGTGGGACGTGCCAGAACGGTGTCCGTGAACGTGTGCGAGTGCTGAGGACCTCAAGCTGCTCCCAAGGGGAGTGCAGCGCCTTTCCCTACGCTGGGCATACACAGAGGGGCTCTAAAGGGCTACGGGCCTGGATGTTGCTTAGCAGACCCAGGTGGGCCTGGCGGTTCTCAGTGTTCCTTCCGGGAACAGGGGGCCCGAGCCAGCCTCCTAAGTGTCCCGAAAACCCTGCTGCCGTTGAAGGTGCCCAGAGCCGAGGCCACCGCCTCATGGAAACTGCTGCACGCCTCCGCTTCTGCACCGCCTCTCGGGGCCTTACTTCCAGGCCTGTGTTGGTGCTGGGCGTGCCGTTAGCGACACGGCATGGTAAGATGCTGACTTTCTCCTCGGGCAGAGTCACTTCAGGTACGAGGTCCTCGAAGTATTCGAAGCACAGTGTTTTCCCATGGCAGCTCACACAAGGGCCATGACAAAGTCGGACTCACCCGAAATGCTGTCCTGAGGCTGTTCGAGGCCTCTGGAAATGTAGCGCTCCTCGAGGGACGTCCAGTGTGTAGCCCATCGCGCGGCACGCACAGAGGGCCTCCGGGGGTGGTGGTGGGGGGGGGTCAACCAATGGGCCTCGAAGTTGCTCAGCCGCCCCACAGGGGTCTGGAGGTACTCGGTGAACTTGGAGGGAAAGTGATGCATACCCGAGAGGCCTAGGAGTCCTCCAAAGTGTACTACTTCCTTTAAAATAAAGCCTCTAAGCGACTGAGAACTCATGGAGACAGCTGCCTGCCTCCCTTTCTGCACGGCTACTAGGGGCCTACGCTGGAGGCAACTTGTCACGTTGAGGTTCCCTCTGGCTCTAGAGCTTGGCAGGCGGACCAGAGCCGCGGCCATGGCAGCACCTGGTTTAGACACAGCAGACTCATAACGTTCCCCGAAGCACTCTGACAGGGCTAACAGGCCTGTCGAGAGCAGGGAATGTCAGGTAGCTTCAAGGCAGCATGAACGCAGCCTTCCAAACGGGAAAGCAAGGCTACTTGCAGCAGGCCCCCGTTTCCGTGGGCGCACTCAGCAGACATCCCCGTGGTTTCTCACAAGCCCAAAGAGACACAGGTCACCCTGAGTTTCCTTCCCTGAATCAACTTCTCGAAGTAGGGTGTTCTGCGTCGAGCGAACTGCCTCAACCAAGGAACGCCGTAGCTGCTCCTCTGGGCCTGTGGCTATTCAAAGCCTGCAGTGCCACAGGAGGAAGGGCACGTACATGGCAGTAAGAACGCAAGCCGACTCTCTCTGGGAGGCACGGTGACTTCAGGCAGGAGGTCCTAGGTGGACTGCGAAGCCGAGGGTTTCTCTGAGTTCAGCTCAGCCTAGGGGAATGCGTAAGACTTCGACGCCATGTGGGACGTGCCAGAACGGTGTCCGTGAACGTGTGCGAGTGCTGAGGACCTCAAGCTGCTCCCAAGGGGAGTGCAGCGCCTTTCCCTACGCTGGGCATACACAGAGGGGCTCTAAAGGGCTACGGGCCTGGATGTTGCTTAGCAGACCCAGGTGGGCCTGGCGGTACTCAGTGTTCCTGCCGGGAACAGGGGGCCCGCGCCAGCCTCCTAGGTGTCCAGAAAACCCTGCTGCCGTTGAAGGTGCCCAGAGCCGAGGCCACCGCCTCATGGAAACTGCTGCACGCCTCCGCTTCTGCACCGCCACTCGGGGCCTTACTTCCAGGCCTGTGTTGGTGCTGGGCGTGCCGTTAGCGACACGGCATGGTAAGATGCTGACTTTCTCCTCGGGCAGAGTCACTTCAGGTACGAGGTCCTCGAAGTATTCGAAGCACAGTGTTTTCCCATGGCAGCTCACACAAGGGCCGTGACAAAGTCGGACTCACCCGAAATGCTGTCCTGAGGCTGTTCGAGGGCTCTGGAAATGTAGCGCTCCTCGAGGGACGTCCAGTGTGTAGCCCATCGGGCGGCACGCACAGAGGGCCTCCGGGGGTGGTGGGGGGGGTCAACCAATGGGCCTCGAAGTTGCTCAGCCGCCCCACAGGGGTCTGGAGGTACTCGGTGAACTTGGAGGGAAAGTGATGCATACCCGAGAGGCCTAGGAGTCCTCCAAAGTGTACTACTTCCTTTAAAATAAAGCCTTTAAGCGACTGAGAACTCATGGAGACAGCTGCCTGCCTCCCTTTCTGCACGGCTACTAGGGGCCTACGCTGGAGGCCACTTGTCACGTTGAGGTTCCCTCTCGCTCTAGAGCTTGGCAGGCGGACCAGAGCCGCGGCCATGGAAGCACCTGGTTTAGACAGAGCAGACTCATAACGTTCCCCGAAGCACTCTGACAGGGCTAACAGGCCTGTCGAGAGCAGGGAATGTCAGGTAGCTTCAAGGCAGCATGAACGCAGCCTTCCAAACGGGAAAGCAAGGCTACTTGCAGCAGGCCCCCGTTTCCGTGGGCGCACTCAGCAGACATCCCCGTGGTTTCTCACAAGCCCAAAGAGACACAGGTCACCCTGAGTTTCCTTCCCTGAATCAACTTCTCGAAGTAGGGTGTTCTGCGTCGAGCGAACTGCCTCAACCAAGGAACGCCGTAGCTGCTCCTCTGGGCCTGTGGCTATTCAAAGCCTGCAGTGCCACAGGAGGAAGGGCACGTACATGGCAGTAAGAACGCAAGCCGACTCTCTCTGGGAGGCACGGTGACTTCAGGCAGGAGGTCCTAGGTGGACTGCGAAGCCGAGGGTTTCTCTGAGTTCAGCTCAGCCTAGGGGAATGCGTAAGACTTCGACGCCATGTGGGACGTGCCAGAACGGTGTCCGTGAACGTGTGCGAGTGCTGAGGACCTCAAGCTGCTTCCAAGGGGAGTGCAGCGCCTTTCCCTACGCTGGGCATACACAGAGGGGCTCTAAAGGGCTACGGGCCTGGATGTTGCTTAGCAGACCCAGGTGGGCCTGGCGGTACTCAGTGTTCCTGCCGGGAACAGGGGGCCCGCGCCAGCCTCCTAGGTGTCCAGAAAACCCTGCTGCCGTTGAAGGTGCCCAGAGCCGAGGCCACCGCCTCATGGAAACTGCTGCACGCCTCCGCTTCTGCACCGCCACTCGGGGCCTTACTTCCAGGCCTGTGTTGGTGCTGGGCGTGCCGTTAGCGACACGGCATGGTAAGATGCTGACTTTCTCCTCGGGCAGAGTCACTTCAGGTACGAGGTCCTCGAAGTATTCGAAGCACAGTGTTTTCCCATGGCAGCTCACACAAGGGCCGTGACAAAGTCGGACTCACCCGAAATGCTGTCCTGAGGCTGTTCGAGGGCTCTGGAAATGTAGCGCTCCTCGAGGGACGTCCAGTGTGTAGCCCATCGCGCGGCACGCACAGAGGGCCTCCGGGGGTTGTGGGGGTGGTGGGGGGTCAATCAATGGGCCTCGAAGTTGCTCAGCCGCCCCACAGGGGTCTGGAGGTACTCGGTGAACTTGCAGGGAAAGTGATGCATACCCGAGAGGCCTAGGAGTCCTCCAAAGTGTACTACTTCCTTTAAAATAAAGCCTCTAAGCGACTGAGAACTCATGGAGACAGCTGCCTGCCTCCCTTTCTGCACGGCTACTAGGGGCCTACGCTGGAGGCAACTTGTCACGTTGAGGTTACCTCTAGCTCTAGAGCTTGGCAGGCGGACCAGAGCCGCAGCCATGGAAGCACCTGATTTAGACAGAGCAGACTCATAACGTTCCCCGAAGCACTCTGAGAGGGCTAACAGGCCTGTCGAGAGCAGGGAATGTCAGGTAGCTTCAAGGCAGCATGAACGCAGCCTTCCAAACGGGAAAGCAAGGCTACTTGCAGCAGGCCCCCGTTTCCGTGGGCGCACTCAGCAGACATCCCCGTGGTTTCTCACAAGCCCAAAGAGACACAGGTCACCCTGAGTTTCCTTCCCTGAATCAACTTCTCGAAGTAGGGTGTTCTGCGTCGAGCGAACTGCCTCAACCAAGGAACGCCGTAGCTGCTCCTCTGGGCCTGTGGCTATTCAAAGCCTGCAGTGCCACAGGAGGAAGGGCACGTACATGGCAGTAAGAACGCAAGCCGAATCTCTCTGGGAGGCACGGTGACTTCAGGCAGGAGGTCCTAGGTGGACTGCGAAGCCGAGGGTTTCTCTGAGTTCAGCTCAGCCTAGGGGAATGCGTAAGACTTCGACGCCATGTGGGACGTGCCAGAACGGTGTCCGTGAACGTGTGCGAGTGCTGAGGACCTCAAGCTGCTCCCAAGGGGAGTGCAGCGCCTTTCCCTACGCTGGGCATACACAGAGGGGCTCTAAAGGGCTACGGGCCTGGATGTTGCTTAGCAGACCCAGGTGGGCCTGGCGGTACTCAGTGTTCCTGCCGGGAACAGGGGGCCCGCGCCAGCCTCCTAGGTGTCCAGAAAACCCTGCTGCCGTTGAAGGTGCCCAGAGCCGAGGCCACCGCCTCATGGAAACTGCTGCACGCCTCCGCTTCTGCACCGCCACTCGGGGCCTTACTTCCAGGCCTGTGTTGGTGCTGGGCGTGCCGTTAGCGACACGGCATGGTAAGATGCTGACTTTCTCCTCGGGCAGAGTCACTTCAGGTACGAGGTCCTCGAAGTATTCGAAGCACAGTGTTTTCCCATGGCAGCTCACACAAGGGCCGTGACAAAGTCGGACTCACCCGAAATGCTGTCCTGAGGCTGTTCGAGGGCTCTGGAAATGTAGCGCTCCTCGAGGGATGTCCAGTGTGTAACCCATCGGGCGGCACGCACAGAGGGCCTCCGGGGGTGGTGGGGGGGGTCAACCAATGGGCCTCGAAGTTGCTCAGCCGCCCCACAGGGGTCTGGAGGTACTCGGTGAACTTGGAGGGAAAGTGATGCATACCCGAGAGGCCTAGGAGTCCTCCAAAGTGTACTACTTCCTTTAAAATAAAGCCTTTAAGCGACTGAGAACTCATGGAGACAGCTGCCTGCCTCCCTTTCTGCACGGCTACTAGGGGCCTACGCTGGAGGCAACTTGTCACGTTGAGGTTCCCTCTCGCTCTAGAGCTTGGCAGGCGGACCAGAGCCGCGGCCATGGAAGCACCTGGTTTAGACACAGCAGACTCATAACGTTCCCCGAAGCACTCTGACAGGGCTAACAGGCCTGTCGAGAGCAGGGAATGTCAGGTAGCTTCAAGGCAGCATGAACGCAGCCTTCCAAACGGGAAAGCAAGGCTACTTGCAGCAGGCCCCCGTTTCCGTGGGGGCACTCAGCAGACATCCCCGTGGTTTCTCACAAGCCCAAAGAGACACAGGTCACCCTGAGTTTCCTTCCCTGAATCAACTTCTCGAAGTAGGGTGTTCTGCGTCGAGCGAACTGCCTCAACCAAGGAACGCCGTAGCTGCTCCTCTGGGCCTGTGGCTATTCAAAGCCTGCAGTGCCACAGGAGGAAGGGCACGTACATGGCAGTAAGAACGCAAGCCGACTCTCTCTGGGAGGCACGGTGACTTCAGGCAGGAGGTCCTAGGTGGACTGCGAAGCCGAGGGTTTCTCTGAGTTCAGCTCAGCCTAGGGGAATGCGTAAGACTTCGACGCCATGTGGGACGTGCCAGAACGGTGTCCGTGAACGTGTGCGAGTGCTGAGGACCTCAAGCTGCTCCCAAGGGGAGTGCAGCGCCTTTCCCTACGCTGGGCATACACAGAGGGGCTCTAAAGGGCTACGGGCCTGGATGTTGCTTAGCAGACCCAGGTGGGCCTGGCGGTACTCAGTGTTCCTGCCGGGAACAGGGGGCCCGCGCCAGCCTCCTAGGTGTCCAGAAAACCCTGCTGCCGTTGAAGGTGCCCAGAGCCGAGGCCACCGCCTCATGGAAACTGCTGCACGCCTCCGCTTCTGCACCGCCACTCGGGGCCTTACTTCCAGGCCTGTGTTGGTGCTGGGCGTGCCGTTAGCGACACGGCATGGTAAGATGCTGACTTTCTCCTCGGGCAGAGTCACTTCAGGTACGAGGTCCTCGAAGTATTCGAAGCACAGTGTTTTCCCATGGCAGCTCACACAAGGGCCGTGACAAAGTCGGACTCACCCGAAATGCTGTCCTGAGGCTGTTCGAGGGCTCTGGAAATGTAGCGCTCCTCGAGGGACGTCCAGTGTGTAGCCCATCGGGCGGCACGCACAGAGGGCCTCCGGGGGTGGTGGGGGGGGTCAACCAATGGGCCTCGAAGTTGCTCAGCCGCCCCACAGGGGTCTGGAGGTACTCGGTGAACTTGGAGGGAAAGTGATGCATACCCGAGAGGCCTAGGAGTCCTCCAAAGTGTACTACTTCCTTTAAAATAAAGCCTTTAAGCGACTGAGAACTCATGGAGACAGCTGCCTGCCTCCCTTTCTGCACGGCTACTAGGGGCCTACGCTGGAGGCCACTTGTCACGTTGAGGTTCCCTCTCGCTCTAGAGCTTGGCAGGCGGACCAGAGCCGCGGCCATGGAAGCACCTGGTTTAGACAGAGCAGACTCATAACGTTCCCCGAAGCACTCTGAGAGGGCTAACAGGCCTGTCGAGAGCAGGGAATGTCAGGTAGCTTCAAGGCAGCATGAACGCAGCCTTCCAAACGGGAAAGCAAGGCTACTTGCAGCAGGCCCCCGTTTCCGTGGGCGCACTCAGCAGACATCCCCGTGGTTTCTCACAAGCCCAAAGAGACACAGGTCACCCTGAGTTTCCTTCCCTGAATCAACTTCTCGAAGTAGGGTGTTCTGCGTCGAGCGAACTGCCTCAACCAAGGAACGCCGTAGCTGCTCCTCTGGGCCTGTGGCTATTCAAAGCCTGCAGTGCCACAGGAGGAAGGGCACGTACATGGCAGTAAGAACGCAAGCCGACTCTCTCTGGGAGGCACGGTGACTTCAGGCAGGAGGTCCTAGGTGGACTGCGAAGCCGAGGGTTTCTCTGAGTTCAGCTCAGCCTAGGGGAATGCGTAAGACTTCGACGCCATGTGGGACGTGCCAGAACGGTGTCCGTGAACGTGTGCGAGTGCTGAGGACCTCAAGCTGCTTCCAAGGGGAGTGCAGCGCCTTTCCCTACGCTGGGCATACACAGAGGGGCTCTAAAGGGCTACGGGCCTGGATGTTGCTTAGCAGACCCAGGTGGGCCTGGCGGTACTCAGTGTTCCTGCCGGGAACAGGGGGCCCGCGCCAGCCTCCTAGGTGTCCAGAAAACCCTGCTGCCGTTGAAGGTGCCCAGAGCCGAGGCCACCGCCTCATGGAAACTGCTGCACGCCTCCGCTTCTGCACCGCCACTCGGGGCCTTACTTCCAGGCCTGTGTTGGTGCTGGGCGTGCCGTTAGCGACACGGCATGGTAAGATGCTGACTTTCTCCTCGGGCAGAGTCACTTCAGGTACGAGGTCCTCGAAGTATTCGAAGCACACTGTTTTCCCATGGCAGCTCACACAAGGGCCGTGACAAAGTCGGACTCACCCGAAATGCTGTCCTGAGGCTGTTCGAGGGCTCTGGAAATGTAGCGCTCCTCGAGGGACGTCCAGTGTGTAGCCCATCGCGCGGCACGCACAGAGGGCCTCCGGGGGTTGTGGGGGTGGTGGGGGGTCAATCAATGGGCCTCGAAGTTGCTCAGCCGCCCCACAGGGGTCTGGAGGTACTCGGTGAACTTGCAGGGAAAGTGATGCATACCCGAGAGGCCTAGGAGTCCTCCAAAGTGTACTACTTCCTTTAAAATAAAGCCTCTAAGCGACTGAGAACTCATGGAGACAGCTGCCTGCCTCCCTTTCTGCACGGCTACTAGGGGCCTACGCTGGAGGCAACTTGTCACGTTGAGGTTACCTCTAGCTCTAGAGCTTGGCAGGCGGACCAGAGCCGCGGCCATGGAAGCACCTGATTTAGACAGAGCAGACTCATAACGTTCCCCGAAGCACTCTGAGAGGGCTAACAGGCCTGTCGAGAGCAGGGAATGTCAGATAGCTTCAAGGCAGCATGAACGCAGCCTTCCAAACGGGAAAGCAAGGCTACTTGCAGCAGGCCCCCGTTTCCGTGGGCGCACTCAGCAGACATCCCCGTGGTTTATCACAAGCCCAAAGAGACACAGGTCACCCTGAGTTTCCTTCCCTGAATCAACTTCTCGAAGTAGGGTGTTCTGCGTCGAGCGAACTGCCTCAACCAAGGAACGCCGTAGCTGCTCCTCTGGGCCTGTGGCTATTCAAAGCCTGCAGTGCCACAGGAGGAAGGGCACGTACATGGCAGTAAGAACGCAAGCCGAATCTCTCTGGGAGGCACGGTGACTTCAGGCAGGAGGTCCTAGGTGGACTGCGAAGCCGAGGGTTTCTCTGAGTTCAGCTCAGCCTAGGGGAATGCGTAAGACTTCGACGCCATGTGGGACGTGCCAGAACGGTGTCCGTGAACGTGTGCGAGTGCTGAGGACCTCAAGCTGCTCCCAAGGGGAGTGCAGCGCCTTTCCCTACGCTGGGCATACACAGAGGGGCTCTAAAGGGCTACGGGCCTGGATGTTGCTTAGCAGACCCAGGTGGGCCTGGCGGTACTCAGTGTTCCTGCCGGGAACAGGGGGCCCGCGCCAGCCTCCTAGGTGTCCAGAAAACCCTGCTGCCGTTGAAGGTGCCCAGAGCCGAGGCCACCGCCTCATGGAAACTGCTGCACGCCTCCGCTTCTGCACCGCCACTCGGGGCCTTACTTCCAGGCCTGTGTTGGTGCTGGGCGTGCCGTTAGCGACACGGCATGGTAAGATGCTGACTTTCTCCTCGGGCAGAGTCACTTCAGGTACGAGGTCCTCGAAGTATTCGAAGCACAGTGTTTTCCCATGCCAGCTCACACAAGGGCCGTGACAAAGTCGGACTCAACCGAAATGCTGTCCTGAGGCTGTTCGAGGGCTCTGGAAATGTAGCGCTCCTCGAGGGACGTCCAGTGTGTAGCCCATCGGGCGGCACGCACAGAGGGCCTCCGGGGGTGTTGGTGGTGGGGGGCGTCAACCAATGGGCCTCAAAGTTGCTCAGCCGCCCCACAGGGGTCTGGAGGTACTCGGTGAACTTGGAGGGAAAGTGATGCATACCCGAGAGGCCTAGGAGTCCTCCAAAGTGTACTACTTCCTTTAAAATAAAGCCTCTAAGCGACTGAGAACTCATGGAGACAGCTGCCTGCCTCCCTTTCTGCACGGCTACTAGGGGCCTACGCTGGAGGCAACTTGTCACGTTGAGGTTCCCTCTAGCTCTAGAGCTTGGCAGGCGGACCAGAGCCGCGGCCATGGAAGCACCTGGTTTAGACAGAGCAGACTCATAACGTTCCCCGAAGCACTCTGACAGGGCTAACAGGCCTGTCGAGAGCAGGGAATGTCAGGTAGCTTCAAGGCAGCATGAACGCAGCCTTCCAAACGGAAAAGCAAGGCTACTGCAGCAGGCCCCCGTTTCCGTGGGCGCACTCAGCAGACATCCCCGTGGTTTCTCACAAGCCCAAAGAGACACAGGTCACCCTGAGTTTCCTTCCCTGAACCAACTTCTCGAAGTAGGGTGTTCTGCGTCAAGCGAACTGCCTCAACCAAGGAACGCCGTAGCTGCTCCTCTGGGCCTGTGGCTATACAAAGCCTGCAGTGCCACAGGAGGAAGGGCACGTACATGGCAGTAAGAACGCAAGCCGACTCTCTCTGGGAGGCACGGTGACTTCAGGCAGGAGGTCCTAGGTGGACTGCGAAGCCGAGGGTTTCTCTGAGTTCAGCTCAGCCTAGGGGAATGCGTAAGACTTCGACGCCATGTGGGACGTGCCAGAACGGTGTCCGTGAACGTGTGCGAGTGCTGAGGACCTCAAGCTGCTCCCAAGGGGAGTGCAGCGCCTTTCCCTACGCTGGGCATACACAGAGGGGCTCCAAAGGGCTACGGGCCTGGATGTTGCTTAGCAGACCCAGGTGGGCCTGGCGGTACTCAGTGTTCCTGCCGGGAACAGGGGGCCCACGCCAGCCTCCTAGGTGTCCAGAAAACCCTGCTGCCGTTGAAGGTGCCCAGAGCCGAGGCCACCGCCTCATGGAAAGTGCTGCACGCCTCCGCTTCTGTACCGCCACTCGGGGCCTTACTTCCAGGCCTGTGTTGGTGCTGGGCGTGCCGTTAGCGACACGGCATGGTAAGATGCTGACTTTCTCCTCGGGCAGAGTGACTTCAGGTACGAGGTCCTCGAAGTATTCGAAGCACAGTGTTTTCCCACGGCAGCTCACACAAGAGCCGTGACAAAGTCGGACTCACCCGAAATGCTGTCCTGAGGCTGTTCGAGGGCTCTGGAAATGTAGCGCTCCTCGAGGGACGTCCAGTGTGTAGCCCATCGCGCGGCTCGCACAGAGGGCCTCCTCGGGTGGCGGGGATCAACCAATGGGCCTCGAAGTGCTCAGCCGCCCCACAGGGGTCTGGAGGTCCTCGGTGAACTTGCAGGGAAAGTGATGCATACCCGAGGGGCCTAGGAGTCCTCCAAAGTGTACTACTTCCTTTAAAATAAAGCCTCTAAGCGACTGAGAACTCATGGAGACAGCTGCCTGCCTCCCTTTCTGCACGGCTACTAGGGGCCTACGCTGGAGGCAACTTGTCACGTTGAGGTTCCCTCTAGCTCTAGAGCTTGGCAGGCGGACCAGAGCCGCGGCCATGGAAGCACCTGGTTTAGACAGAGCAGACTCATAACGTTCCCCGAAGCACTCTGACAGGGCTAACAGGCCTGTCGAGAGCAGGGAATGTCAGGTAGCTTCAAGGCAGCATGAACGCAGCCTTCCAAACGGGAAAGCAAGGCTACTGCAGCAGGCCCCCGTTTCCGTGGGCGCACTCAGCAGACATCCCCGTGGTTTCTCACAAGCCCAAAGAGACACAGGTCACCCTGAGTTTCCTTCCCTGAATCAACTTCTCGAAGTAGGGTGTTCTGCGTCGAGCTAACTGCCTCAACCAAGGAACGCCGTAGCTGCTCCTCTGGGCCTGTGGCTATTCAAAGCCTGCAGTGCCACAGGAGGAAGGGCACGTACATGGCAGTAAGAACGCAAGCCGACTCTCTCTGGGAGGCACGGTGACTTCAGGCAGGAGGTCCTAGGTGGACTGCGAAGCCGAGGGTTTCTCTGAGTTCAGCTCAGCCTAGGGGAATGCGTAAGACTTCGACGCCATGTGGGACGGGCCAGAACGGTGTCCGTGAACGTGTGCGAGTGCTGAGGACCTCAAGCTGCTCCCAAGGGGAGTGCAGCGCCTTTCCCTACGCTGGGCATACACAGAGGGGCTCCAAAGTGCTACGGGCCTGGATGTTGCTTAGCAGACCCAGGTGGGCCTGGCGGTACTCAGTGTTCCTGCCGGGAACAGGGGGCCCGCGCCAGCCTCCTAGGTGTCCAGAAAACCCTGCTGCCGTTGAAGGTGCCCAGAGCCGAGGCCACCGCCTCATGGAAACTGCTGCACGCCTCCGCTTCTGTACCGCCACTCGGGGCCTTACTTCCAGGCCTGTGTTGGTGCTGGGCGTGCCGTTAGCGACACGGCATGGTAAGATGCTGACTTTCTCCTCGGGCAGAGTGACTTCAGGTACGAGGTCCTCGAAGTATTCGAAGCACAGTGTTTTCCCACGGCAGCTCACACAAGGGCCGTGACAAAGTCGGACTCACCCGAAATGCTGTCCTGAGGCTGTTCGAGGGCTCTGGAAATGTAGCGCTCCTCGAGGGACGTCCAGTGTGTAGCCCATCGCGCGGCTCGCACAGAGGGCCTCCTCGGGTGGCGGGGATCAACCAATGGGCCTCGAAGTGCTCAGCCGCCCCACAGGGGTCTGGAGGTCCTCGGTGAACTTGCAGGGAAAGTGATGCATACCCGAGGGGCCTAGGAGTCCTCCAAAGTGTACTACTTCCTTTAAAATAAAGCCTCTAAGCGACTGAGAACTCATGGAGACAGCTGCCTGCCTCCCTTTCTGCACGGCTACTAGGGGCCTACGCTGGAGGCAACTTGTCACGTTGAGGTTCCCTCTAGCTCTAGAGCTTGGCAGGCGGACCAGAGCCGCGGCCATGGAAGCACCTGGTTTAGACAGAGCAGACTCATAACGTTCCCCGAAGCACTCTGACAGGGCTAACAGGCCTGTCGAGAGCAGGGAATGTCAGGTAGCTTCAAGGCAGCATGAACGCAGCCTTCCAAACGGGAAAGCAAGGCTACTTGCAGCAGGCCCCCGTTTCCGTGGGCGCACTCAGCAGACATCCCCGTGGTTTCTCACAAGCCCAAAGAGACACAGGTCACCCTGAGTTTCCTTCCCTGAATCAACTTCTCGAAGTAGGGTGTTCTGCGTCGAGCGAACTGCCCAAACCAAGGAACGCCGTAGCTGCTCCTCTGGGCCTGTGGCTATTCAAAGCCTGCAGTGCCACAGGAGGAAGGGCACGTACATGGCAGTAAGAACGCAAGCCGACTCTCTCTGGGAGGCACGGTGACTTCAGGCAGGAGGTCCTAGGTGGACTGCGAAGCCGAGGGTTTCTCTGAGTTCAGCTCAGCCTAGGGGAATGCGTAAGACTTCGACGCCATGTGGGACGTGCCAGAACGCTGTCCGTGAACGTGTGCGAGTGCTGAGGACCTCAAGCTGCTCCCAAGGGGAGTGCAGCGCCTTTCCCTACGCTGGGCATACACAGAGGGGCTCTAAAGGGCTACGGGCCTGGATGTTGCTTAGCAGACCCAGGTGGGCCTGGCGGTACTCAGTGTTCCTGCCGGGAACAGGGGGCCCGCGCCAGCCTCCTAGGTGTCCAGAAAACCCTGCTGCCGTTGAAGGTGCCCAGAGCCGAGGCCACCGCCTCATGGAAACTGCTGCACGCCTCCGCTTCTGCACCGCCACTCGGGGAATTACTTCCAAGCCTGTGTTCGTGCTGGGCGTGCCGCTAGTGACACGGCATGGTAAGATGCTGACTTTCTCCTCGGGCAGAGTCACTTCAGGTACGAGGTCCTCGAAGTATTCAAAGCACAGTGTTTTCCCATGGCAGCTCACACAAGGGCCGTGACAAAGTCGGACTCACCCGAAATGCTGTCCTGAGGCTGTTCGAGGGCTCTGGAAATGTAGCGCTCCTCGAGGGACGTCCAGTGTGTAGCCCATCGCGCGGCACGCACAGAGGGCCTCCGGGGGTGGTGGTGGTGGTGGGGGTCAACCAATGGGCCTCGAAGTTGCTCAGCCGCCCCACAGGGTTCTGGAGGTACTCGGTGAACTTGGAGGGAAAGTGATGCATACCCGAGAGGCCTAGGAGTTCTGCAAAGTGTACTACTTCCTTTAAAATAAAGCCTCTAAGCGACTGAGAACTCATGGAGACAGCTGCCTGCCTCCCTTTCTGCACGGCTACTAGGGGCCTACGCTGGAGGCAACTTGTCACGTTGAGGTTCCCTCTAGCTCTAGAGCTTGGCAGGCGGACCAGAGCCGCGGCCATGGAAGCACCTGGTTTAGACACAGCAGACTCATAACGTTCCCCGAAGCACTCTGACAGGGCTAACAGGCCTGTCGAGAGCAGGGAATGTCAGGTAGCTTCAAGGCAGCATGAACGCAGCCTTCCAAACGGGAAAGCAAGGCTACTGCAGCAGGCCCCCGTTTCCGTGGGCGCACTCAGCAGACATCCCCGTGGTTTCTCACAAGCCCAAAGAGACACAGGTCACCCTGAGTTTCCTTCCCTGAATCAACTTCTCGAAGTAGGGTGTTCTGCGTCGAGCGAACTGCCTCAACCAAGGAACGCCGTAGCTGCTCCTCTGGGCCTGTGGCTATTCAAAGCCTGCAGTGCCACAGGAGGAAGGGCACGTACATGGCAGTAAGAACGCAAGCCGACTCTCTCTGGGAGGCACGGTGACTTCAGGCAGGAGGTCCTAGGTGGACTGCGAAGCCGAGGGTTTCTCTGAGTTCAGCTCAGCCTAGGGTAATGCGTAAGACTTCGACGCCATGTGGGACGTGCCAGAACGGTGTCCGTGAACGTGTGCGAGTGCTGAGGACCTCAAGCTGCTCCCAAGGGGAGTGCAGCGCCTTTCCCTACGCTGGGCATACACAGAGGGGCTCTAAAGGGCTACGGGCCTGGATGTTGCTTAGCAGACCCAGGTGGGCCTGGCGGTTCTCAGTGTTCCTTCCGGGAACAGGGGGCCCGAGCCAGCCTCCTAAATGTCCAGAAAACCCTGCTGCCGTTGAAGGTGCCCAGAGCCGAGGCCACCGCCTCATGGAAACTGCTGCACGCCTCCGCTTCTGCACCGCCTCTCGGGGCCTTACTTCCAGGCCTGTGTTGGTGCTGGGCGTGCCGTTAGCGACACGGCATGGTAAGATGCTGACTTTCTCCTCGGGCAGAGTCACTTCAGGTACGAGGTCCTCGAAGTATTCGAAGCACAGTGTTTTCCCATGGCAGCTCACACAAGGGCCATGACAAAGTCGGACTCACCCGAAATGCTGTCCTGAGGCTGTTCGAGGCCTCTGGAAATGTAGCGCTCCTCGAGGGACGTCCAGTGTGTAGCCCATCGCGCGGCACGCACAGAGGGCCTCCGGGGGTGGTGGTGGGGGGGGGTCAACCAATGGGCCTCGAAGTTGCTCAGCCGCCCCACAGGGGTCTGGAGGTACTCGGTGAACTTGGAGGGAAAGTGATGCATACCCGAGAGGCCTAGGAGTCCTCCAAAGTGTACTACTTCCTTTAAAATAAAGCCTCTAAGCGACTGAGAACTCATGGAGACAGCTGCCTGCCTCCCTTTCTGCACGGCTACTAGGGGCCTACGCTGGAGGCAACTTGTCACGTTGAGGTTCCCTCTGGCTCTAGAGCTTGGCAGGCGGACCAGAGCCGCGGCCATGGCAGCACCTGGTTTAGACACAGCAGACTCATAACGTTCCCCGAAGCACTCTGACAGGGCTAACAGGCCTGTCGAGAGCAGGGAATGTCAGGTAGCTTCAAGGCAGCATGAACGCAGCCTTCCAAACGGGAAAGCAAGGCTACTTGCAGCAGGCCCCCGTTTCCGTGGGCGCACTCAGCAGACATCCCCGTGGTTTCTCACAAGCCCAAAGAGACACAGGTCACCCTGAGTTTCCTTCCCTGAATCAACTTCTCGAAGTAGGGTGTTCTGCGTCGAGCGAACTGCCTCAACCAAGGAACGCCGTAGCTGCTCCTCTGGGCCTGTGGCTATTCAAAGCCTGCAGTGCCACAGGAGGAAGGGCACGTACATGGCAGTAAGAACGCAAGCCGACTCTCTCTGGGAGGCACGGTGACTTCAGGCAGGAGGTCCTAGGTGGACTGCGAAGCCGAGGGTTTCTCTGAGTTCAGCTCAGCCTAGGGGAATGCGTAAGACTTCGACGCCATGTGGGACGTGCCAGAACGGTGTCCGTGAACGTGTGCGAGTGCTGAGGACCTCAAGCTGCTCCCAAGGGGAGTGCAGCGCCTTTCCCTACGCTGGGCATACACAGAGGGGCTCTAAAGGGCTACGGGCCTGGATGTTGCTTAGCAGACCCAGGTGGGCCTGGCGGTACTCAGTGTTCCTGCCGGGAACAGGGGGCCCGCGCCAGCCTCCTAGGTGTCCAGAAAACCCTGCTGCCGTTGAAGGTGCCCAGAGCCGAGGCCACCGCCTCATGGAAACTGCTGCACGCCTCCGCTTCTGCACCGCCACTCGGGGCCTTACTTCCAGGCCTGTGTTGGTGCTGGGCGTGCCGTTAGCGACACGGCATGGTAAGATGCTGACTTTCTCCTCGGGCAGAGTCACTTCAGGTACGAGGTCCTCGAAGTATTCGAAGCACAGTGTTTTCCCATGGCAGCTCACACAAGGGCCGTGACAAAGTCGGACTCACCCGAAATGCTGTCCTGAGGCTGTTCGAGGGCTCTGGAAATGTAGCGCTCCTCGAGGGACGTCCAGTGTGTAGCCCATCGCGCGGCACGCACAGAGGGCCTCCGGGGGTTGTGGGGGTGGTGGGGGGTCAATCAATGGGCCTCGAAGTTGCTCAGCCGCCCCACAGGGGTCTGGAGGTACTCGGTGAACTTGCAGGGAAAGTGATGCATACCCGAGAGGCCTAGGAGTCCTCCAAAGTGTACTACTTCCTTTAAAATAAAGCCTCTAAGCGACTGAGAACTCATGGAGACAGCTGCCTGCCTCCCTTTCTGCACGGCTACTAGGGGCCTACGCTGGAGGCAACTTGTCACGTTGAGGTTACCTCTAGCTCTAGAGCTTGGCAGGCGGACCAGAGCCGCGGCCATGGAAGCACCTGATTTAGACAGAGCAGACTCATAACGTTCCCCGAAGCACTCTGAGAGGGCTAACAGGCCTGTCGAGAGCAGGGAATGTCAGGTAGCTTCAAGGCAGCATGAACGCAGCCTTCCAAACGGGAAAGCAAGGCTACTTGCAGCAGGCCCCCGTTTCCGTGGGCGCACTCAGCAGACATCCCCGTGGTTTCTCACAAGCCCAAAGAGACACAGGTCACCCTGAGTTTCCTTCCCTGAATCAACTTCTCGAAGTAGGGTGTTCTGCGTCGAGCGAACTGCCTCAACCAAGGAACGCCGTAGCTGCTCCTCTGGGCCTGTGGCTATTCAAAGCCTGCAGTGCCACAGGAGGAAGGGCACGTACATGGCAGTAAGAACGCAAGCCGAATCTCTCTGGGAGGCACGGTGACTTCAGGCAGGAGGTCCTAGGTGGACTGCGAAGCCGAGGGTTTCTCTGAGTTCAGCTCAGCCTAGGGGAATGCGTAAGACTTCGACGCCATGTGGGACGTGCCAGAACGGTGTCCGTGAACGTGTGCGAGTGCTGAGGACCTCAAGCTGCTCCCAAGGGGAGTGCAGCGCCTTTCCCTACGCTGGGCATACACAGAGGGGCTCTAAAGGGCTACGGGCCTGGATGTTGCTTAGCAGACCCAGGTGGGCCTGGCGGTACTCAGTGTTCCTGCCGGGAACAGGGGGCCCGCGCCAGCCTCCTAGGTGTCCAGAAAACCCTGCTGCCGTTGAAGGTGCCCAGAGCCGAGGCCACCGCCTCATGGAAACTGCTGCACGCCTCCGCTTCTGCACCGCCACTCGGGGCCTTACTTCCAGGCCTGTGTTGGTGCTGGGCGTGCCGTTAGCGACACGGCATGGTAAGATGCTGACTTTCTCCTCGGGCAGAGTCACTTCAGGTACGAGGTCCTCGAAGTATTCGAAGCACAGTGTTTTCCCATGCCAGCTCACACAAGGGCCGTGACAAAGTCGGACTCAACCGAAATGCTGTCCTGAGGCTGTTCGAGGGCTCTGGAAATGTAGCGCTCCTCGAGGGACGTCCAGTGTGTAGCCCATCGGGCGGCACGCACAGAGGGCCTCCGGGGGTGTTGGTGGTGGGGGGCGTCAACCAATGGGCCTCAAAGTTGCTCAGCCGCCCCACAGGGGTCTGGAGGTACTCGGTGAACTTGGAGGGAAAGTGATGCATACCCGAGAGGCCTAGGAGTCCTCCAAAGTGTACTACTTCCTTTAAAATAAAGCCTCTAAGCGACTGAGAACTCATGGAGACAGCTGCCTGCCTCCCTTTCTGCACGGCTACTAGGGGCCTACGCTGGAGGCAACTTGTCACGTTGAGGTTCCCTCTAGCTCTAGAGCTTGGCAGGCGGACCAGAGCCGCGGCCATGGAAGCACCTGGTTTAGACAGAGCAGACTCATAACGTTCCCCGAAGCACTCTGACAGGGCTAACAGGCCTGTCGAGAGCAGGGAATGTCAGGTAGCTTCAAGGCAGCATGAACGCAGCCTTCCAAACGGAAAAGCAAGGCTACTGCAGCAGGCCCCCGTTTCCGTGGGCGCACTCAGCAGACATCCCCGTGGTTTCTCACAAGCCCAAAGAGACACAGGTCACCCTGAGTTTCCTTCCCTGAACCAACTTCTCGAAGTAGGGTGTTCTGCGTCAAGCGAACTGCCTCAACCAAGGAACGCCGTAGCTGCTCCTCTGGGCCTGTGGCTATACAAAGCCTGCAGTGCCACAGGAGGAAGGGCACGTACATGGCAGTAAGAACGCAAGCCGACTCTCTCTGGGAGGCACGGTGACTTCAGGCAGGAGGTCCTAGGTGGACTGCGAAGCCGAGGGTTTCTCTGAGTTCAGCTCAGCCTAGGGGAATGCGTAAGACTTCGACGCCATGTGGGACGTGCCAGAACGGTGTCCGTGAACGTGTGCGAGTGCTGAGGACCTCAAGCTGCTCCCAAGGGGAGTGCAGCGCCTTTCCCTACGCTGGGCATACACAGAGGGGCTCCAAAGGGCTACGGGCCTGGATGTTGCTTAGCAGACCCAGGTGGGCCTGGCGGTACTCAGTGTTCCTGCCGGGAACAGGGGGCCCACGCCAGCCTCCTAGGTGTCCAGAAAACCCTGCTGCCGTTGAAGGTGCCCAGAGCCGAGGCCACCGCCTCATGGAAAGTGCTGCACGCCTCCGCTTCTGTACCGCCACTCGGGGCCTTACTTCCAGGCCTGTGTTGGTGCTGGGCGTGCCGTTAGCGACACGGCATGGTAAGATGCTGACTTTCTCCTCGGGCAGAGTGACTTCAGGTACGAGGTCCTCGAAGTATTCGAAGCACAGTGTTTTCCCACGGCAGCTCACACAAGAGCCGTGACAAAGTCGGACTCACCCGAAATGCTGTCCTGAGGCTGTTCGAGGGCTCTGGAAATGTAGCGCTCCTCGAGGGACGTCCAGTGTGTAGCCCATCGCGCGGCTCGCACAGAGGGCCTCCTCGGGTGGCGGGGATCAACCAATGGGCCTCGAAGTTCTCAGCCGCCCCACAGGCGTCTGGAGGTCCTCGGTGAACTTGCAGGGAAAGTGATGCATACCCGAGGGGCCTAGGAGTCCTCCAAAGTGTACTACTTCCTTTAAAATAAAGCCTCTAAGCGACTGAGAACTCATGGAGACAGCTGCCTGCCTCCCTTTCTGCACGGCTACTAGGGGCCTACGCTGGAGGCAACTTGTCACGTTGAGGTTCCCTCTAGCTCTAGAGCTTGGCAGGCGGACCAGAGCCGCGGCCATGGAAGCACCTGGTTTAGACAGAGCAGACTCATAACGTTCCCCGAAGCACTCTGACAGGGCTAACAGGCCTGTCGAGAGCAGGGAATGTCAGGTAGCTTCAAGGCAGCATGAACGCAGCCTTCCAAACGGGAAAGCAAGGCTACTTGCAGCAGGCCCCCGTTTCCGTGGGCGCACTCAGCAGACATCCCCGTGGTTTCTCACAAGCCCAAAGAGACACAGGTCACCCTGAGTTTCCTTCCCTGAATCAACTTCTCGAAGTAGGGTGTTCTGCGTCGAGCGAACTGCCTCAACCCAGGAACACCGTAGCTGCTCCTCTGGGCCTGTGGCTATTCAAAGCCTGCAGTGCCACAGGAGGAAGGGCACGTACATGGCAGTAAGAACGCAAGCCGACTCTCTCTGGGAGGCACGGTGACTTCAGGCAGGAGGTCCTAGGTGGACTGCGAAGCCGAGGGTTTCTCTGAGTTCAGCTCAGCCTAGGGTAATGCGTAAGACTTCGACGCCATGTGGGACGTGCCAGAACGGTGTCCGTGAACGTGTGCGAGTGCTGAGGACCTCAAGCTGCTCCCAAGGGGAGTGCAGCGCCTTTCCCTACGCTGGGCATACACAGAGGGGCTCTAAAGGGCTACGGGCCTGGATGTTGCTTAGCAGACCCAGGTGGGCCTGGCGGTACTCAGTGTTCCTGCCGGGAACAGGGGGCCCGCGCCAGCCTCCTAGGTGTCCAGAAAACCCTGCTGCCGTTGAAGGTGCCCAGAGCCGAGGCCACCGCCTCATGGAAACTGCTGCACGCCTCCGCTTCTGCACCGCCACTCGGGGCCTTACTTCCAGGCCTGTGTTGGTGCTGGGCGTGCCGTTAGCGACACGGCATGGTAAGATGCTGACTTTCTCCTCGGGCAGAGTGACTTCAGGTACGAGGTCCTCGAAGTATTCGAAGCACAGTGTTTTCCCACGGCAGCTCACACAAGGGCCGTGACAAAGTCGGACTCACCCGAAATGCTGTCCTGAGGCTGTTCGAGGGCTCTGGAAATGTAGCGCTCCTCGAGGGACGTCCAGTGTGTAGCCCATCGCGCGGCTCGCACAGAGGGCCTCCTCGGGTGGCGGGGATCAACCAATGGGCCTCGAAGTGCTCAGCCGCCCCACAGGGGTCTGGAGGTCCTCGGTGAACTTGCAGGGAAAGTGATGCATACCCGAGGGGCCTAGGAGTCCTCCAAAGTGTACTACTTCCTTTAAAATAAAGCCTCTAAGCGACTGAGAACTCATGGAGACAGCTGCCTGCCTCCCTTTCTGCACGGCTACTAGGGGCCTACGCTGGAGGCAACTTGTCACGTTGAGGTTCCCTCTAGCTCTAGAGCTTGGCAGGCGGACCAGAGCCGCGGCCATGGAAGCACCTGGTTTAGACAGAGCAGACTCATAACGTTCCCCGAAGCACTCTGACAGGGCTAACAGGCCTGTCGAGAGCAGGGAATGTCAGGTAGCTTCAAGGCAGCATGAACGCAGCCTTCCAAACGGGAAAGCAAGGCTACTGCAGCAGGCCCCCGTTTCCGTGGGCGCACTCAGCAGACATCCCCGTGGTTTCTCACAAGCCCAAAGAGACACAGGTCACCCTGAGTTTCCTTCCCTGAATCAACTTCTCGAAGTAGGGTGTTCTGCGTCGAGCTAACTGCCTCAACCAAGGAACGCCGTAGCTGCTCCTCTGGGCCTGTGGCTATTCAAAGCCTGCAGTGCCACAGGAGGAAGGGCACGTACATGGCAGTAAGAACGCAAGCCGACTCTCTCTGGGAGGCACGGTGACTTCAGGCAGGAGGTCCTAGGTGGACTGCGAAGCCGAGGGTTTCTCTGAGTTCAGCTCAGCCTAGGGGAATGCGTAAGACTTCGACGCCATGTGGGACGGGCCAGAACGGTGTCCGTGAACGTGTGCGAGTGCTGAGGACCTCAAGCTGCTCCCAAGGGGAGTGCAGCGCCTTTCCCTACGCTGGGCATACACAGAGGGGCTCCAAAGGGCTACGGGCCTGGATGTTGCTTAGCAGACCCAGGTGGGCCTGGCGGTACTCAGTGTTCCTGCCGGGAACAGGGGGCCCGCGCCAGCCTCCTAGGTGTCCAGAAAACCCTGCTGCCGTTGAAGGTGCCCAGAGCCGAGGCCACCGCCTCATGGAAACTGCTGCACGCCTCCGCTTCTGCACCGCCACTCGGGGCCTTACTTCCAGGCCTGTGTTGGTGCTGGGCGTGCCGTTAGCGACACGGCATGGTAAGATGCTGACTTTCTCCTCGGGCAGAGTGACTTCAGGTACGAGGTCCTCGAAGTATTCGAAGCACAGTGTTTTCCCACGGCAGCTCACACAAGGGCCGTGACAAAGTCGGACTCACCCGAAATGCTGTCCTGAGGCTGTTCGAGGGCTCTGGAAATGTAGCGCTCCTCGAGGGACGTCCAGTGTGTAGCCCATCGCGCGGCTCGCACAGAGGGCCTCCTCGGGTGGCGGGGATCAACCAATGGGCCTCGAAGTGCTCAGCCGCCCCACAGGGGTCTGGAGGTCCTCGGTGAACTTGCAGGGAAAGTGATGCATACCCGAGGGGCCTAGGAGTCCTCCAAAGTGTACTACTTCCTTTAAAATAAAGCCTCTAAGCGACTGAGAACTCATGGAGACAGCTGCCTGCCTCCCTTTCTGCACGGCTACTAGGGGCCTACGCTGGAGGCAACTTGTCACGTTGAGGTTCCCTCTAGCTCTAGAGCTTGGCAGGCGGACCAGAGCCGCGGCCATGGAAGCACCTGGTTTAGACAGAGCAGACTCATAACGTTCCCCGAAGCACTCTGACAGGGCTAACAGGCCTGTCGAGAGCAGGGAATGTCAGGTAGCTTCAAGGCAGCATGAACGCAGCCTTCCAAACGGGAAAGCAAGGCTACTTGCAGCAGGCCCCCGTTTCCGTGGGCGCACTCAGCAGACATCCCCGTGGTTTCTCACAAGCCCAAAGAGACACAGGTCACCCTGAGTTTCCTTCCCTGAATCAACTTCTCGAAGTAGGGTGTTCTGCGTCGAGCGAACTGCCCAAACCAAGGAACGCCGTAGCTGCTCCTCTGGGCCTGTGGCTATTCAAAGCCTGCAGTGCCACAGGAGGAAGGGCACGTACATGGCAGTAAGAACGCAAGCCGACTCTCTCTGGGAGGCACGGTGACTTCAGGCAGGAGGTCCTAGGTGGACTGCGAAGCCGAGGGTTTCTCTGAGTTCAGCTCAGCCTAGGGGAATGCGTAAGACTTCGACGCCATGTGGGACGTGCCAGAACGCTGTCCGTGAACGTGTGCGAGTGCTGAGGACCTCAAGCTGCTCCCAAGGGGAGTGCAGCGCCTTTCCCTACGCTGGGCATACACAGAGGGGCTCTAAAGGGCTACGGGCCTGGATGTTGCTTAGCAGACCCAGGTGGGCCTGGCGGTACTCAGTGTTCCTGCCGGGAACAGGGGGCCCGCGCCAGCCTCCTAGGTGTCCAGAAAACCCTGCTGCCGTTGAAGGTGCCCAGAGCCGAGGCCACCGCCTCATGGAAACTGCTGCACGCCTCCGCTTCTGCACCGCCACTCGGGGAATTACTTCCAAGCCTGTGTTCGTGCTGGGCGTGCCGCTAGTGACACGGCATGGTAAGATGCTGACTTTCTCCTCGGGCAGAGTCACTTCAGGTACGAGGTCCTCGAAGTATTCAAAGCACAGTGTTTTCCCATGGCAGCTCACACAAGGGCCGTGACAAAGTCGGACTCACCCGAAATGCTGTCCTGAGGCTGTTCGAGGGCTCTGGAAATGTAGCGCTCCTCGAGGGACGTCCAGTGTGTAGCCCATCGCGCGGCACGCACAGAGGGCCTCCGGGGGTGGTGGTGGTGGTGGGGGTCAACCAATGGGCCTCGAAGTTGCTCAGCCGCCCCACAGGGTTCTGGAGGTACTCGGTGAACTTGGAGGGAAAGTGATGCATACCCGAGAGGCCTAGGAGTTCTGCAAAGTGTACTACTTCCTTTAAAATAAAGCCTCTAAGCGACTGAGAACTCATGGAGACAGCTGCCTGCCTCCCTTTCTGCACGGCTACTAGGGGCCTACGCTGGAGGCAACTTGTCACGTTGAGGTTCCCTCTAGCTCTAGAGCTTGGCAGGCGGACCAGAGCCGCGGCCATGGAAGCACCTGGTTTAGACACAGCAGACTCATAACGTTCCCCGAAGCACTCTGACAGGGCTAACAGGCCTGTCGAGAGCAGGGAATGTCAGGTAGCTTCAAGGCAGCATGAACGCAGCCTTCCAAACGGGAAAGCAAGGCTACTGCAGCAGGCCCCCGTTTCCGTGGGCGCACTCAGCAGACATCCCCGTGGTTTCTCACAAGCCCAAAGAGACACAGGTCACCCTGAGTTTCCTTCCCTGAATCAACTTCTCGAAGTAGGGTGTTCTGCGTCGAGCGAACTGCCTCAACCAAGGAACGCCGTAGCTGCTCCTCTGGGCCTGTGGCTATTCAAAGCCTGCAGTGCCACAGGAGGAAGGGCACGTACATGGCAGTAAGAACGCAAGCCGACTCTCTCTGGGAGGCACGGTGACTTCAGGCAGGAGGTCCTAGGTGGACTGCGAAGCCGAGGGTTTCTCTGAGTTCAGCTCAGCCTAGGGGAATGCGTAAGACTTCGACGCCATGTGGGACGTGCCAGAACGCTGTCCGTGAACGTGTGCGAGTGCTGAGGACCTCAAGCTGCTCCCAAGGGGAGTGCAGCGCCTTTCCCTACGCTGGGCATACACAGAGGGGCTCTAAAGGGCTACGGGCCTGGATGTTGCTTAGCAGACCCAGGTGGGCCTGGCGGTTCTCAGTGTTCCTTCCGGGAACAGGGGGCCCGAGCCAGCCTCCTAAATGTCCAGAAAACCCTGCTGCCGTTGAAGGTGCCCAGAGCCGAGGCCACCGCCTCATGGAAACTGCTGCACGCCTCCGCTTCTGCACCGCCTCTCGGGGCCTTACTTCCAGGCCTGTGTTGGTGCTGGGCGTGCCGTTAGCGACACGGCATGGTAAGATGCTGACTTTCTCCTCGGGCAGAGTCACTTCAGGTACGAGGTCCTCGAAGTATTCGAAGCACAGTGTTTTCCCATGGCAGCTCACACAAGGGCCATGACAAAGTCGGACTCACCCGAAATGCTGTCCTGAGGCTGTTCGAGGCCTCTGGAAATGTAGCGCTCCTCGAGGGACGTCCAGTGTGTAGCCCATCGCGCGGCACGCACAGAGGGCCTCCGGGGGTGGTGGTGGGGGGGGGTCAACCAATGGGCCTCGAAGTTGCTCAGCCGCCCCACAGGGGTCTGGAGGTACTCGGTGAACTTGGAGGGAAAGTGATGCATACCCGAGAGGCCTAGGAGTCCTCCAAAGTGTACTACTTCCTTTAAAATAAAGCCTCTAAGCGACTGAGAACTCATGGAGACAGCTGCCTGCCTCCCTTTCTGCACGGCTACTAGGGGCCTACGCTGGAGGCAACTTGTCACGTTGAGGTTCCCTCTGGCTCTAGAGCTTGGCAGGCGGACCAGAGCCGCGGCCATGGCAGCACCTGGTTTAGACACAGCAGACTCATAACGTTCCCCGAAGCACTCTGACAGGGCTAACAGGCCTGTCGAGAGCAGGGAATGTCAGGTAGCTTCAAGGCAGCATGAACGCAGCCTTCCAAACGGGAAAGCAAGGCTACTTGCAGCAGGCCCCCGTTTCCGTGGGCGCACTCAGCAGACATCCCCGTGGTTTCTCACAAGCCCAAAGAGACACAGGTCACCCTGAGTTTCCTTCCCTGAATCAACTTCTCGAAGTAGGGTGTTCTGCGTCGAGCGAACTGCCTCAACCAAGGAACGCCGTAGCTGCTCCTCTGGGCCTGTGGCTATTCAAAGCCTGCAGTGCCACAGGAGGAAGGGCACGTACATGGCAGTAAGAACGCAAGCCGACTCTCTCTGGGAGGCACGGTGACTTCAGGCAGGAGGTCCTAGGTGGACTGCGAAGCCGAGGGTTTCTCTGAGTTCAGCTCAGCCTAGGGGAATGCGTAAGACTTCGACGCCATGTGGGACGTGCCAGAACGGTGTCCGTGAACGTGTGCGAGTGCTGAGGACCTCAAGCTGCTCCCAAGGGGAGTGCAGCGCCTTTCCCTACGCTGGGCATACACAGAGGGGCTCTAAAGGGCTACGGGCCTGGATGTTGCTTAGCAGACCCAGGTGGGCCTGGCGGTACTCAGTGTTCCTGCCGGGAACAGGGGGCCCGCGCCAGCCTCCTAGGTGTCCAGAAAACCCTGCTGCCGTTGAAGGTGCCCAGAGCCGAGGCCACCGCCTCATGGAAACTGCTGCACGCCTCCGCTTCTGCACCGCCACTCGGGGCCTTACTTCCAGGCCTGTGTTGGTGCTGGGCGTGCCGTTAGCGACACGGCATGGTAAGATGCTGACTTTCTCCTCGGGCAGAGTCACTTCAGGTACGAGGTCCTCGAAGTATTCGAAGCACAGTGTTTTCCCATGGCAGCTCACACAAGGGCCGTGACAAAGTCGGACTCACCCGAAATGCTGTCCTGAGGCTGTTCGAGGGCTCTGGAAATGTAGCGCTCCTCGAGGGACGTCCAGTGTGTAGCCCATCGCGCGGCACGCACAGAGGGCCTCCGGGGGTTGTGGGGGTGGTGGGGGGTCAATCAATGGGCCTCGAAGTTGCTCAGCCGCCCCACAGGGGTCTGGAGGTACTCGGTGAACTTGCAGGGAAAGTGATGCATACCCGAGAGGCCTAGGAGTCCTCCAAAGTGTACTACTTCCTTTAAAATAAAGCCTCTAAGCGACTGAGAACTCATGGAGACAGCTGCCTGCCTCCCTTTCTGCACGGCTACTAGGGGCCTACGCTGGAGGCAACTTGTCACGTTGAGGTTACCTCTAGCTCTAGAGCTTGGCAGGCGGACCAGAGCCGCGGCCATGGAAGCACCTGATTTAGACAGAGCAGACTCATAACGTTCCCCGAAGCACTCTGAGAGGGCTAACAGGCCTGTCGAGAGCAGGGAATGTCAGGTAGCTTCAAGGCAGCATGAACGCAGCCTTCCAAACGGGAAAGCAAGGCTACTTGCAGCAGGCCCCCGTTTCCGTGGGCGCACTCAGCAGACATCCCCGTGGTTTCTCACAAGCCCAAAGAGACACAGGTCACCCTGAGTTTCCTTCCCTGAATCAACTTCTCGAAGTAGGGTGTTCTGCGTCGAGCGAACTGCCTCAACCAAGGAACGCCGTAGCTGCTCCTCTGGGCCTGTGGCTATTCAAAGCCTGCAGTGCCACAGGAGGAAGGGCACGTACATGGCAGTAAGAACGCAAGCCGAATCTCTCTGGGAGGCACGGTGACTTCAGGCAGGAGGTCCTAGGTGGACTGCGAAGCCGAGGGTTTCTCTGAGTTCAGCTCAGCCTAGGGGAATGCGTAAGACTTCGACGCCATGTGGGACGTGCCAGAACGGTGTCCGTGAACGTGTGCGAGTGCTGAGGACCTCAAGCTGCTCCCAAGGGGAGTGCAGCGCCTTTCCCTACGCTGGGCATACACAGAGGGGCTCTAAAGGGCTACGGGCCTGGATGTTGCTTAGCAGACCCAGGTGGGCCTGGCGGTACTCAGTGTTCCTGCCGGGAACAGGGGGCCCGCGCCAGCCTCCTAGGTGTCCAGAAAACCCTGCTGCCGTTGAAGGTGCCCAGAGCCGAGGCCACCGCCTCATGGAAACTGCTGCACGCCTCCGCTTCTGCACCGCCACTCGGGGCCTTACTTCCAGGCCTGTGTTGGTGCTGGGCGTGCCGTTAGCGACACGGCATGGTAAGATGCTGACTTTCTCCTCGGGCAGAGTCACTTCAGGTACGAGGTCCTCGAAGTATTCGAAGCACAGTGTTTTCCCATGCCAGCTCACACAAGGGCCGTGACAAAGTCGGACTCAACCGAAATGCTGTCCTGAGGCTGTTCGAGGGCTCTGGAAATGTAGCGCTCCTCGAGGGACGTCCAGTGTGTAGCCCATCGGGCGGCACGCACAGAGGGCCTCCGGGGGTGTTGGTGGTGGGGGGCGTCAACCAATGGGCCTCAAAGTTGCTCAGCCGCCCCACAGGGGTCTGGAGGTACTCGGTGAACTTGGAGGGAAAGTGATGCATACCCGAGAGGCCTAGGAGTCCTCCAAAGTGTACTACTTCCTTTAAAATAAAGCCTCTAAGCGACTGAGAACTCATGGAGACAGCTGCCTGCCTCCCTTTCTGCACGGCTACTAGGGGCCTACGCTGGAGGCAACTTGTCACGTTGAGGTTCCCTCTAGCTCTAGAGCTTGGCAGGCGGACCAGAGCCGCGGCCATGGAAGCACCTGGTTTAGACAGAGCAGACTCATAACGTTCCCCGAAGCACTCTGACAGGGCTAACAGGCCTGTCGAGAGCAGGGAATGTCAGGTAGCTTCAAGGCAGCATGAACGCAGCCTTCCAAACGGAAAAGCAAGGCTACTGCAGCAGGCCCCCGTTTCCGTGGGCGCACTCAGCAGACATCCCCGTGGTTTCTCACAAGCCCAAAGAGACACAGGTCACCCTGAGTTTCCTTCCCTGAACCAACTTCTCGAAGTAGGGTGTTCTGCGTCAAGCGAACTGCCTCAACCAAGGAACGCCGTAGCTGCTCCTCTGGGCCTGTGGCTATACAAAGCCTGCAGTGCCACAGGAGGAAGGGCACGTACATGGCAGTAAGAACGCAAGCCGACTCTCTCTGGGAGGCACGGTGACTTCAGGCAGGAGGTCCTAGGTGGACTGCGAAGCCGAGGGTTTCTCTGAGTTCAGCTCAGCCTAGGGGAATGCGTAAGACTTCGACGCCATGTGGGACGTGCCAGAACGGTGTCCGTGAACGTGTGCGAGTGCTGAGGACCTCAAGCTGCTCCCAAGGGGAGTGCAGCGCCTTTCCCTACGCTGGGCATACACAGAGGGGCTCCAAAGGGCTACGGGCCTGGATGTTGCTTAGCAGACCCAGGTGGGCCTGGCGGTACTCAGTGTTCCTGCCGGGAACAGGGGGCCCACGCCAGCCTCCTAGGTGTCCAGAAAACCCTGCTGCCGTTGAAGGTGCCCAGAGCCGAGGCCACCGCCTCATGGAAAGTGCTGCACGCCTCCGCTTCTGTACCGCCACTCGGGGCCTTACTTCCAGGCCTGTGTTGGTGCTGGGCGTGCCGTTAGCGACACGGCATGGTAAGATGCTGACTTTCTCCTCGGGCAGAGTGACTTCAGGTACGAGGTCCTCGAAGTATTCGAAGCACAGTGTTTTCCCACGGCAGCTCACACAAGAGCCGTGACAAAGTCGGACTCACCCGAAATGCTGTCCTGAGGCTGTTCGAGGGCTCTGGAAATGTAGCGCTCCTCGAGGGACGTCCAGTGTGTAGCCCATCGCGCGGCTCGCACAGAGGGCCTCCTCGGGTGGCGGGGATCAACCAATGGGCCTCGAAGTTCTCAGCCGCCCCACAGGCGTCTGGAGGTCCTCGGTGAACTTGCAGGGAAAGTGATGCATACCCGAGGGGCCTAGGAGTCCTCCAAAGTGTACTACTTCCTTTAAAATAAAGCCTCTAAGCGACTGAGAACTCATGGAGACAGCTGCCTGCCTCCCTTTCTGCACGGCTACTAGGGGCCTACGCTGGAGGCAACTTGTCACGTTGAGGTTCCCTCTAGCTCTAGAGCTTGGCAGGCGGACCAGAGCCGCGGCCATGGAAGCACCTGGTTTAGACAGAGCAGACTCATAACGTTCCCCGAAGCACTCTGACAGGGCTAACAGGCCTGTCGAGAGCAGGGAATGTCAGGTAGCTTCAAGGCAGCATGAACGCAGCCTTCCAAACGGGAAAGCAAGGCTACTTGCAGCAGGCCCCCGTTTCCGTGGGCGCACTCAGCAGACATCCCCGTGGTTTCTCACAAGCCCAAAGAGACACAGGTCACCCTGAGTTTCCTTCCCTGAATCAACTTCTCGAAGTAGGGTGTTCTGCGTCGAGCGAACTGCCTCAACCCAGGAACACCGTAGCTGCTCCTCTGGGCCTGTGGCTATTCAAAGCCTGCAGTGCCACAGGAGGAAGGGCACGTACATGGCAGTAAGAACGCAAGCCGACTCTCTCTGGGAGGCACGGTGACTTCAGGCAGGAGGTCCTAGGTGGACTGCGAAGCCGAGGGTTTCTCTGAGTTCAGCTCAGCCTAGGGTAATGCGTAAGACTTCGACGCCATGTGGGACGTGCCAGAACGGTGTCCGTGAACGTGTGCGAGTGCTGAGGACCTCAAGCTGCTCCCAAGGGGAGTGCAGCGCCTTTCCCTACGCTGGGCATACACAGAGGGGCTCTAAAGGGCTACGGGCCTGGATGTTGCTTAGCAGACCCAGGTGGGCCTGGCGGTACTCAGTGTTCCTGCCGGGAACAGGGGGCCCGCGCCAGCCTCCTAGGTGTCCAGAAAACCCTGCTGCCGTTGAAGGTGCCCAGAGCCGAGGCCACCGCCTCATGGAAACTGCTGCACGCCTCCGCTTCTGCACCGCCACTCGGGGCCTTACTTCCAGGCCTGTGTTGGTGCTGGGCGTGCCGTTAGCGACACGGCATGGTAAGATGCTGACTTTCTCCTCGGGCAGAGTGACTTCAGGTACGAGGTCCTCGAAGTATTCGAAGCACAGTGTTTTCCCACGGCAGCTCACACAAGGGCCGTGACAAAGTCGGACTCACCCGAAATGCTGTCCTGAGGCTGTTCGAGGGCTCTGGAAATGTAGCGCTCCTCGAGGGACGTCCAGTGTGTAGCCCATCGCGCGGCTCGCACAGAGGGCCTCCTCGGGTGGCGGGGATCAACCAATGGGCCTCGAAGTGCTCAGCCGCCCCACAGGGGTCTGGAGGTCCTCGGTGAACTTGCAGGGAAAGTGATGCATACCCGAGGGGCCTAGGAGTCCTCCAAAGTGTACTACTTCCTTTAAAATAAAGCCTCTAAGCGACTGAGAACTCATGGAGACAGCTGCCTGCCTCCCTTTCTGCACGGCTACTAGGGGCCTACGCTGGAGGCAACTTGTCACGTTGAGGTTCCCTCTAGCTCTAGAGCTTGGCAGGCGGACCAGAGCCGCGGCCATGGAAGCACCTGGTTTAGACAGAGCAGACTCATAACGTTCCCCGAAGCACTCTGACAGGGCTAACAGGCCTGTCGAGAGCAGGGAATGTCAGGTAGCTTCAAGGCAGCATGAACGCAGCCTTCCAAACGGGAAAGCAAGGCTACTGCAGCAGGCCCCCGTTTCCGTGGGCGCACTCAGCAGACATCCCCGTGGTTTCTCACAAGCCCAAAGAGACACAGGTCACCCTGAGTTTCCTTCCCTGAATCAACTTCTCGAAGTAGGGTGTTCTGCGTCGAGCTAACTGCCTCAACCAAGGAACGCCGTAGCTGCTCCTCTGGGCCTGTGGCTATTCAAAGCCTGCAGTGCCACAGGAGGAAGGGCACGTACATGGCAGTAAGAACGCAAGCCGACTCTCTCTGGGAGGCACGGTGACTTCAGGCAGGAGGTCCTAGGTGGACTGCGAAGCCGAGGGTTTCTCTGAGTTCAGCTCAGCCTAGGGGAATGCGTAAGACTTCGACGCCATGTGGGACGTGCCAGAACGGTGTCCGTGAACGTGTGCGAGTGCTGAGGACCTCAAGCTGCTCCCAAGGGGAGTGCAGCGCCTTTCCCTACGCTGGGCATACACAGAGGGGCTCCAAAGGGCTACGGGCCTGGATGTTGCTTAGCAGACCCAGGTGGGCCTGGCGGTACTCAGTGTTCCTGCCGGGAACAGGGGGCCCGCGCCAGCCTCCTAGGTGTCCAGAAAACCCTGCTGCCGTTGAAGGTGCCCAGAGCCGAGGCCACCGCCTCATGGAAACTGCTGCACGCCTCCGCTTCTGCACCGCCACTCGGGGCCTTACTTCCAGGCCTGTGTTGGTGCTGGGCGTGCCGTTAGCGACACGGCATGGTAAGATGCTGACTTTCTCCTCGGGCAGAGTGACTTCAGGTACGAGGTCCTCGAAGTATTCGAAGCACAGTGTTTTCCCACGGCAGCTCACACAAGGGCCGTGACAAAGTCGGACTCACCCGAAATGCTGTCCTGAGGCTGTTCGAGGGCTCTGGAAATGTAGCGCTCCTCGAGGGACGTCCAGTGTGTAGCCCATCGCGCGGCTCGCACAGAGGGCCTCCTCGGGTGGCGGGGATCAACCAATGGGCCTCGAAGTGCTCAGCCGCCCCACAGGGGTCTGGAGGTCCTCGGTGAACTTGCAGGGAAAGTGATGCATACCCGAGGGGCCTAGGAGTCCTCCAAAGTGTACTACTTCCTTTAAAATAAAGCCTCTAAGCGACTGAGAACTTATGGAGACAGCTGCCTGCCTCCCTTTCTGCACGGCTACTAGGGGCCTACGCTGGAGGCAACTTGTCACGTTGAGGTTCCCTCTAGCTCTAGAGCTTGGCAGGCGGACCAGAGCCGCGGCCATGGAAGCACCTGGTTTAGACAGAGCAGACTCATAACGTTCCCCGAAGCACTCTGACAGGGCTAACAGGCCTGTCGAGAGCAGGGAATGTCAGGTAGCTTCAAGGCAGCATGAACGCAGCCTTCCAAACGGGAAAGCAAGGCTACTTGCAGCAGGCCCCCGTTTCCGTGGGCGCACTCAGCAGACATCCCCGTGGTTTCTCACAAGCCCAAAGAGACACAGGTCACCCTGAGTTTCCTTCCCTGAATCAACTTCTCGAAGTAGGGTGTTCTGCGTCGAGCGAACTGCCCAAACCAAGGAACGCCGTAGCTGCTCCTCTGGGCCTGTGGCTATTCAAAGCCTGCAGTGCCACAGGAGGAAGGGCACGTACATGGCAGTAAGAACGCAAGCCGACTCTCTCTGGGAGGCACGGTGACTTCAGGCAGGAGGTCCTAGGTGGACTGCGAAGCCGAGGGTTTCTCTGAGTTCAGCTCAGCCTAGGGGAATGCGTAAGACTTCGACGCCATGTGGGACGTGCCAGAACGCTGTCCGTGAACGTGTGCGAGTGCTGAGGACCTCAAGCTGCTCCCAAGGGGAGTGCAGCGCCTTTCCCTACGCTGGGCATACACAGAGGGGCTCTAAAGGGCTACGGGCCTGGATGTTGCTTAGCAGACCCAGGTGGGCCTGGCGGTACTCAGTGTTCCTGCCGGGAACAGGGGGCCCGCGCCAGCCTCCTAGGTGTCCAGAAAACCCTGCTGCCGTTGAAGGTGCCCAGAGCCGAGGCCACCGCCTCATGGAAACTGCTGCACGCCTCCGCTTCTGCACCGCCACTCGGGGAATTACTTCCAAGCCTGTGTTCGTGCTGGGCGTGCCGCTAGTGACACGGCATGGTAAGATGCTGACTTTCTCCTCGGGCAGAGTCACTTCAGGTACGAGGTCCTCGAAGTATTCAAAGCACAGTGTTTTCCCATGGCAGCTCACACAAGGGCCGTGACAAAGTCGGACTCACCCGAAATGCTGTCCTGAGGCTGTTCGAGGGCTCTGGAAATGTAGCGCTCCTCGAGGGACGTCCAGTGTGTAGCCCATCGCGCGGCACGCACAGAGGGCCTCCGGGGGTGGTGGTGGTGGTGGGGGTCAACCAATGGGCCTCGAAGTTGCTCAGCCGCCCCACAGGGTTCTGGAGGTACTCGGTGAACTTGGAGGGAAAGTGATGCATACCCGAGAGGCCTAGGAGTTCTGCAAAGTGTACTACTTCCTTTAAAATAAAGCCTCTAAGCGACTGAGAACTCATGGAGACAGCTGCCTGCCTCCCTTTCTGCACGGCTACTAGGGGCCTACGCTGGAGGCAACTTGTCACGTTGAGGTTCCCTCTAGCTCTAGAGCTTGGCAGGCGGACCAGAGCCGCGGCCATGGAAGCACCTGGTTTAGACACAGCAGACTCATAACGTTCCCCGAAGCACTCTGACAGGGCTAACAGGCCTGTCGAGAGCAGGGAATGTCAGGTAGCTTCAAGGCAGCATGAACGCAGCCTTCCAAACGGGAAAGCAAGGCTACTGCAGCAGGCCCCCGTTTCCGTGGGCGCACTCAGCAGACATCCCCGTGGTTTCTCACAAGCCCAAAGAGACACAGGTCACCCTGAGTTTCCTTCCCTGAATCAACTTCTCGAAGTAGGGTGTTCTGCGTCGAGCGAACTGCCTCAACCAAGGAACGCCGTAGCTGCTCCTCTGGGCCTGTGGCTATTCAAAGCCTGCAGTGCCACAGGAGGAAGGGCACGTACATGGCAGTAAGAACGCAAGCCGACTCTCTCTGGGAGGCACGGTGACTTCAGGCAGGAGGTCCTAGGTGGACTGCGAAGCCGAGGGTTTCTCTGAGTTCAGCTCAGCCTAGGGTAATGCGTAAGACTTCGACGCCATGTGGGACGTGCCAGAACGGTGTCCGTGAACGTGTGCGAGTGCTGAGGACCTCAAGCTGCTCCCAAGGGGAGTGCAGCGCCTTTCCCTACGCTGGGCATACACAGAGGGGCTCTAAAGGGCTACGGGCCTGGATGTTGCTTAGCAGACCCAGGTGGGCCTGGCGGTTCTCAGTGTTCCTTCCGGGAACAGGGGGCCCGAGCCAGCCTCCTAAGTGTCCCGAAAACCCTGCTGCCGTTGAAGATGCCCAGAGCCGAGGCCACCGCCTCATGGAAACTGCTGCACGCCTCCGCTTCTGCACCGCCTCTCGGGGCCTTACTTCCAGGCCTGTGTTGGTGCTGGGCGTGCCGTTAGCGACACGGCATGGTAAGATGCTGACTTTCTCCTCGGGCAGAGTCACTTCAGGTACGAGGTCCTCGAAGTATTCGAAGCACAGTGTTTTCCCATGGCAGCTCACACAAGGGCCATGACAAAGTCGGACTCACCCGAAATGCTGTCCTGAGGCTGTTCGAGGCCTCTGGAAATGTAGCGCTCCTCGAGGGACGTCCAGTGTGTAGCCCATCGCGCGGCACGCACAGAGGGCCTCCGGGGGTGGTGGTGGGGGGGGGTCAACCAATGGGCCTCGAAGTTGCTCAGCCGCCCCACAGGGGTCTGGAGGTACTCGGTGAACTTGGAGGGAAAGTGATGCATACCCGAGAGGCCTAGGAGTCCTCCAAAGTGTACTACTTCCTTTAAAATAAAGCCTCTAAGCGACTGAGAACTCATGGAGACAGCTGCCTGCCTCCCTTTCTGCACGGCTACTAGGGGCCTACGCTGGAGGCAACTTGTCACGTTGAGGTTCCCTCTGGCTCTAGAGCTTGGCAGGCGGACCAGAGCCGCGGCCATGGCAGCACCTGGTTTAGACACAGCAGACTCATAACGTTCCCCGAAGCACTCTGACAGGGCTAACAGGCCTGTCGAGAGCAGGGAATGTCAGGTAGCTTCAAGGCAGCATGAACGCAGCCTTCCAAACGGGAAAGCAAGGCTACTTGCAGCAGGCCCCCGTTTCCGTGGGCGCACTCAGCAGACATCCCCGTGGTTTCTCACAAGCCCAAAGAGACACAGGTCACCCTGAGTTTCCTTCCCTGAATCAACTTCTCGAAGTAGGGTGTTCTGCGTCGAGCGAACTGCCTCAACCAAGGAACGCCGTAGCTGCTCCTCTGGGCCTGTGGCTATTCAAAGCCTGCAGTGCCACAGGAGGAAGGGCACGTACATGGCAGTAAGAACGCAAGCCGACTCTCTCTGGGAGGCACGGTGACTTCAGGCAGGAGGTCCTAGGTGGACTGCGAAGCCGAGGGTTTCTCTGAGTTCAGCTCAGCCTAAGGGAATGCGTAAGACTTCGACGCCATGTGGGACGTGCCAGAACGGTGTCCGTGAACGTGTGCAAGTGCTGAGGACCTCAAGCTGCTCCCAAGGGGAGTGCAGCGCCTTTCCCTACGCTGGGCATACACAGAGGGGCTCTACAGGGCTACGGGCCTGGATGTTGCTTAGCAGACCCAGGTGGGCCTGGCGGTACTCAGTGTTCCTGCCGGGAACAGGGGGCCCGCGCCAGCCTCCTAGGTGTCCAGAAAACCCTGCTGCCGTTGAAGGTGCCCAGAGCCGAGGCCACCGCCTCATGGAAACTGCTGCACGCCTCCGCTTCTGCACCGCCACTCGGGGCCTTACTTCCAGGCCTGTGTTGGTGCTGGGCGTGCCGTTAGCGACACGGCATGGTAAGATGCTGACTTTCTCCTCGGGCAGAGTCACTTCAGGTACGAGGTCCTCGAAGTATTCGAAGCACAGTGTTTTCCCATGGCAGCTCACACAAGGGCCGTGACAAAGTCGGACTCACCCGAAATGCTGTCCTGAGGCTGTTCGAGGGCTCTGGAAATGTAGCGCTCCTCGAGGGACGTCCAGTGTGTAGCCCATCGGGCGGCACGCACAGAGGGCCTCCGGGGGTGGTGGGGGGGGTCAACCAATGGGCCTCGAAGTTGCTCAGCCGCCCCACAGGGGTCTGGAGGTACTCGGTGAACTTGGAGGGAAAGTGATGCATACCCGAGAGGCCTAGGAGTCCTCCAAAGTGTACTACTTCCTTTAAAATAAAGCCTTTAAGCGACTGAGAACTCATGGAGACAGCTGCCTGCCTCCCTTTCTGCACGGCTACTAGGGGCCTACGCTGGAGGCCACTTGTCACGTTGAGGTTCCCTCTCGCTCTAGAGCTTGGCAGGCGGACCAGAGCCGCGGCCATGGAAGCACCTGGTTTAGACAGAGCAGACTCATAACGTTCCCCGAAGCACTCTGACAGGGCTAACAGGCCTGTCGAGAGCAGGGAATGTCAGGTAGCTTCAAGGCAGCATGAACGCAGCCTTCCAAACGGGAAAGCAAGGCTACTTGCAGCAGGCCCCCGTTTCCGTGGGCGCACTCAGCAGACATCCCCGTGGTTTCTCACAAGCCCAAAGAGACACAGGTCACCCTGAGTTTCCTTCCCTGAATCAACTTCTCGAAGTAGGGTGTTCTGCGTCGAGCGAACTGCCTCAACCAAGGAACGCCGTAGCTGCTCCTCTGGGCCTGTGGCTATTCAAAGCCTGCAGTGCCACAGGAGGAAGGGCACGTACATGGCAGTAAGAACGCAAGCCGACTCTCTCTGGGAGGCACGGTGACTTCAGGCAGGAGGTCCTAGGTGGACTGCGAAGCCGAGGGTTTCTCTGAGTTCAGCTCAGCCTAAGGGAATGCGTAAGACTTCGACGCCATGTGGGACGTGCCAGAACGGTGTCCGTGAACGTGTGCAAGTGCTGAGGACCTCAAGCTGCTCCCAAGGGGAGTGCAGCGCCTTTCCCTACGCTGGGCATACACAGAGGGGCTCTACAGGGCTACGGGCCTGGATGTTGCTTAGCAGACCCAGGTGGGCCTGGCGGTACTCAGTGTTCCTGCCGGGAACAGGGGGCCCGCGCCAGCCTCCTAGGTGTCCAGAAAACCCTGCTGCCGTTGAAGGTGCCCAGAGCCGAGGCCACCGCCTCATGGAAACTGCTGCACGCCTCCGCTTCTGCACCGCCACTCGGGGCCTTACTTCCAGGCCTGTGTTGGTGCTGGGCGTGCCGTTAGCGACACGGCATGGTAAGATGCTGACTTTCTCCTCGGGCAGAGTCACTTCAGGTACGAGGTCCTCGAAGTATTCGAAGCACAGTGTTTTCCCATGGCAGCTCACACAAGGGCCGTGACAAAGTCGGACTCACCCGAAATGCTGTCCTGAGGCTGTTCGAGGGCTCTGGAAATGTAGCGCTCCTCGAGGGACGTCCAGTGTGTAGCCCATCGGGCGGCACGCACAGAGGGCCTCCGGGGGTGGTGGGGGGGGTCAACCAATGGGCCTCGAAGTTGCTCAGCCGCCCCACAGGGGTCTGGAGGTACTCGGTGAACTTGGAGGGAAAGTGATGCATACCCGAGAGGCCTAGGAGTCCTCCAAAGTGTACTACTTCCTTTAAAATAAAGCCTTTAAGCGACTGAGAACTCATGGAGACAGCTGCCTGCCTCCCTTTCTGCACGGCTACTAGGGGCCTACGCTGGAGGCCACTTGTCACGTTGAGGTTCCCTCTCGCTCTAGAGCTTGGCAGGCGGACCAGAGCCGCGGCCATGGAAGCACCTGGTTTAGACAGAGCAGACTCATAACGTTCCCCGAAGCACTCTGACAGGGCTAACAGGCCTGTCGAGAGCAGGGAATGTCAGGTAGCTTCAAGGCAGCATGAACGCAGCCTTCCAAACGGGAAAGCAAGGCTACTTGCAGCAGGCCCCCGTTTCCGTGGGCGCACTCAGCAGACATCCCCGTGGTTTCTCACAAGCCCAAAGAGACACAGGTCACCCTGAGTTTCCTTCCCTGAATCAACTTCTCGAAGTAGGGTGTTCTGCGTCAAGCGAACTGCCTCAACCAAGGAACGCCGTAGCTGCTCCTCTGGGCCTGTGGCTATTCAAAGCCTGCAGTGCCACAGGAGGAAGGGCACGTACATGGCAGTAAGAACGCAAGCCGACTCTCTCTGGGAGGCACGGTGACTTCAGGCAGGAGGTCCTAGGTGGACTGCGAAGCCGAGGGTTTCTCTGAGTTCAGCTCAGCCTAGGGGAATGCGTAAGACTTCGACGCCATGTGGGACGTGCCAGAACGGTGTCCGTGAACGTGTGCGAGTGCTGAGGACCTCAAGCTGCTTCCAAGGGGAGTGCAGCGCCTTTCCCTACGCTGGGCATACACAGAGGGGCTCTAAAGGGCTACGGGCCTGGATGTTGCTTAGCAGACCCAGGTGGGCCTGGCGGTACTCAGTGTTCCTGCCGGGAACAGGGGGCCCGCGCCAGCCTCCTAGGTGTCCAGAAAACCCTGCTGCCGTTGAAGGTGCCCAGAGCCGAGGCCACCGCCTCATGGAAACTGCTGCACGCCTCCGCTTCTGCACCGCCACTCGGGGCCTTACTTCCAGGCCTGTGTTGGTGCTGGGCGTGCCGTTAGCGACACGGCATGGTAAGATGCTGACTTTCTCCTCGGGCAGAGTCACTTCAGGTACGAGGTCCTCGAAGTATTCGAAGCACAGTGTTTTCCCATGGCAGCTCACACAAGGGCCGTGACAAAGTCGGACTCACCCGAAATGCTGTCCTGAGGCTGTTCGAGGGCTCTGGAAATGTAGCGCTCCTCGAGGGACGTCCAGTGTGTAGCCCATCGCGCGGCACGCACAGAGGGCCTCCGGGGGTTGTGGGGGTGGTGGGGGGTCAATCAATGGGCCTCGAAGTTGCTCAGCCGCCCCACAGGGGTCTGGAGGTACTCGGTGAACTTGCAGGGAAAGTGATGCATACCCGAGAGGCCTAGGAGTCCTCCAAAGTGTACTACTTCCTTTAAAATAAAGCCTCTAAGCGACTGAGAACTCATGGAGACAGCTGCCTGCCTCCCTTTCTGCACGGCTACTAGGGGCCTACGCTGGAGGCAACTTGTCACGTTGAGGTTACCTCTAGCTCTAGAGCTTGGCAGGCGGACCAGAGCCGCGGCCATGGAAGCACCTGATTTAGACAGAGCAGACTCATAACGTTCCCCGAAGCACTCTGAGAGGGCTAACAGGCCTGTCGAGAGCAGGGAATGTCAGATAGCTTCAAGGCAGCATGAACGCAGCCTTCCAAACGGGAAAGCAAGGCTACTTGCAGCAGGCCCCCGTTTCCGTGGGCGCACTCAGCAGACATCCCCGTGGTTTCTCACAAGCCCAAAGAGACACAGGTCACCCTGAGTTTCCTTCCCTGAATCAACTTCTCGAAGTAGGGTGTTCTGCGTCGAGCGAACTGCCTCAACCAAGGAACGCCGTAGCTGCTCCTCTGGGCCTGTGGCTATTCAAAGCCTGCAGTGCCACAGGAGGAAGGGCACGTACATGGCAGTAAGAACGCAAGCCGAATCTCTCTGGGAGGCACGGTGACTTCAGGCAGGAGGTCCTAGGTGGACTGCGAAGCCGAGGGTTTCTCTGAGTTCAGCTCAGCCTAGGGGAATGCGTAAGACTTCGACGCCATGTGGGACGTGCCAGAACGGTGTCCGTGAACGTGTGCGAGTGCTGAGGACCTCAAGCTGCTCCCAAGGGGAGTGCAGCGCCTTTCCCTACGCTGGGCATACACAGAGGGGCTCTAAAGGGCTACGGGCCTGGATGTTGCTTAGCAGACCCAGGTGGGCCTGGCGGTACTCAGTGTTCCTGCCGGGAACAGGGGGCCCGCGCCAGCCTCCTAGGTGTCCAGAAAACCCTGCTGCCGTTGAAGGTGCCCAGAGCCGAGGCCACCGCCTCATGGAAACTGCTGCACGCCTCCGCTTCTGCACCGCCACTCGGGGCCTTACTTCCAGGCCTGTGTTGGTGCTGGGCGTGCCGTTAGCGACACGGCATGGTAAGATGCTGACTTTCTCCTCGGGCAGAGTCACTTCAGGTACGAGGTCCTCGAAGTATTCGAAGCACAGTGTTTTCCCATGCCAGCTCACACAAGGGCCGTGACAAAGTCGGACTCAACCGAAATGCTGTCCTGAGGCTGTTCGAGGGCTCTGGAAATGTAGCGCTCCTCGAGGGACGTCCAGTGTGTAGCCCATCGGGCGGCACGCACAGAGGGCCTCCGGGGGTGTTGGTGGTGGGGGGCGTCAACCAATGGGCCTCAAAGTTGCTCAGCCGCCCCACAGGGGTCTGGAGGTACTCGGTGAACTTGGAGGGAAAGTGATGCATACCCGAGAGGCCTAGGAGTCCTCCAAAGTGTACTACTTCCTTTAAAATAAAGCCTCTAAGCGACTGAGAACTCATGGAGACAGCTGCCTGCCTCCCTTTCTGCACGGCTACTAGGGGCCTACGCTGGAGGCAACTTGTCACGTTGAGGTTCCCTCTAGCTCTAGAGCTTGGCAGGCGGACCAGAGCCGCGGCCATGGAAGCACCTGGTTTAGACACAGCAGACTCATAACGTTCCCCGAAGCACTCTGACAGGGCTAACAGGCCTGTCGAGAGCAGGGAATGTCAGGTAGCTTCAAGGCAGCATGAACGCAGCCTTCCAAACGGAAAAGCAAGGCTACTGCAGCAGGCCCCCGTTTCCGTGGGCGCACTCAGCAGACATCCCCGTGGTTTCTCACAAGCCCAAAGAGACACAGGTCACCCTGAGTTTCCTTCCCTGAACCAACTTCTCGAAGTAGGGTGTTCTGCGTCAAGCGAACTGCCTCAACCAAGGAACGCCGTAGCTGCTCCTCTGGGCCTGTGGCTATACAAAGCCTGCAGTGCCACAGGAGGAAGGGCACGTACATGGCAGTAAGAACGCAAGCCGACTCTCTCTGGGAGGCACGGTGACTTCAGGCAGGAGGTCCTAGGTGGACTGCGAAGCCGAGGGTTTCGCTGAGTTCAGCTCAGCCTAGGGGAATGCGTAAGACTTCGACGCCATGTGGGACGTGCCAGAACGGTGTCCGTGAACGTGTGCGAGTGCTGAGGACCTCAAGCTGCTCCCAAGGGGAGTGCAGCGCCTTTCCCTACGCTGGGCATACACAGAGGGGCTCCAAAGGGCTACGGGCCTGGATGTTGCTTAGCAGACCCAGGTGGGCCTGGCGGTACTCAGTGTTCCTGCCGGGAACAGGGGGCCCACGCCAGCCTCCTAGGTGTCCAGAAAACCCTGCTGCCGTTGAAGGTGCCCAGAGCCGAGGCCACCGCCTCATGGAAAGTGCTGCACGCCTCCGCTTCTGTACCGCCACTCGGGGCCTTACTTCCAGGCCTGTGTTGGTGCTGGGCGTGCCGTTAGCGACACGGCATGGTAAGATGCTGACTTTCTCCTCGGGCAGAGTGACTTCAGGTACGAGGTCCTCGAAGTATTCGAAGCACAGTGTTTTCCCACGGCAGCTCACACAAGAGCCGTGACAAAGTCGGACTCACCCGAAATGCTGTCCTGAGGCTGTTCGAGGGCTCTGGAAATGTAGCGCTCCTCGAGGGACGTCCAGTGTGTAGCCCATCGCGCGGCACGCACAGAGGGCCTCCTCGGGTGGCGGGGATCAACCAATGGGCCTCGAAGTGCTCAGCCGCCCCACAGGCGTCTGGAGGTCCTCGGTGAACTTGCAGGGAAAGTGATGCATACCCGAGGGGCCTAGGAGTCCTCCAAAGTGTACTACTTCCTTTAAAATAAAGCCTCTAAGCGACTGAGAACTCATGGAGACAGCTGCCTGCCTCCCTTTCTGCACGGCTACTAGGGGCCTACGCTGGAGGCAACTTGTCACGTTGAGGTTCCCTCTAGCTCTAGAGCTTGGCAGGCGGACCAGAGCCGCGGCCATGGAAGCACCTGGTTTAGACAGAGCAGACTCATAACGTTCCCCGAAGCACTCTGACAGGGCTAACAGGCCTGTCGAGAGCAGGGAATGTCAGGTAGCTTCAAGGCAGCATGAACGCAGCCTTCCAAACGGGAAAGCAAGGCTACTTGCAGCAGGCCCCCGTTTCCGTGGGCGCACTCAGCAGACATCCCCGTGGTTTCTCACAAGCCCAAAGAGACACAGGTCACCCTGAGTTTCCTTCCCTGAATCAACTTCTCGAAGTAGGGTGTTCTGCGTCGAGCGAACTGCCTCAACCCAGGAACACCGTAGCTGCTCCTCTGGGCCTGTGGCTATTCAAAGCCTGCAGTGCCACAGGAGGAAGGGCACGTACATGGCAGTAAGAACGCAAGCCGACTCTCTCTGGGAGGCACGGTGACTTCAGGCAGGAGGTCCTAGGTGGACTGCGAAGCCGAGGGTTTCGCTGAGTTCAGCTCAGCCTAGGGGAATGCGTAAGACTTCGACGCCATGTGGGACGTGCCAGAACGGTGTCCGTGAACGTGTGCGAGTGCTGAGGACCTCAAGCTGCTCCCAAGGGGAGTGCAGCGCCTTTCCCTACGCTGGGCATACACAGAGGGGCTCTAAAGGGCTACGGGCTTGGATGTTGCTTAGCAGACCCAGGTGGGCCTGGCGGTACTCAGTGTTCCTGCCGGGAACAGGGGGCCCGCGCCAGCCTCCTAGGTGTCCAGAAAACCCTGCTGCCGTTGAAGGTGCCCAGAGCCGAGGCCACCGCCTCATGGAAACTGCTGCACGCCTCCGCTTCTGTACCGCCACTCGGGGCCTTACTTCCAGGCCTGTGTTGGTGCTGGGCGTGCCGTTAGCGACACGGCATGGTAAGATGCTGACTTTCTCCTCGGGCAGAGTGACTTCTGGTACGAGGTCCTCGAAGTATTCGAAGCACAGTGTTTTCCCACGGCAGCTCACACAAGGGCCGTGACAAAGTCGGACTCACCCGAAATGCTGTCCTGAGGCTGTTCGAGGGCTCTGGAAATGTAGCGCTCCTCGAGGGACGTCCAGTGTGTAGCCCATCGCGCGGCTCGCACAGAGGGCCTCCTCGGGTGGCGGGGATCAACCAATGGGCCTCGAAGTGCTCAGCCGCCCCACAGGGGTCTGGAGGTCCTCGGTGAACTTGCAGGGAAAGTGATGCATACCCGAGGGGCCTAGGAGTCCTCCAAAGTGTACTACTTCCTTTAAAATAAAGCCTCTAAGCGACTGAGAACTCATGGAGACAGCTGCCTGCCTCCCTTTCTGCACGGCTACTAGGGGCCTACGCTGGAGGCAACTTGTCACGTTGAGGTTCCCTCTAGCTCTAGAGCTTGGCAGGCGGACCAGAGCCGCGGCCATGGAAGCACCTGGTTTAGACAGAGCAGACTCATAACGTTCCCCGAAGCACTCTGACAGGGCTAACAGGCCTGTCGAGAGCAGGGAATGTCAGGTAGCTTCAAGGCAGCATGAACGCAGCCTTCCAAACGGGAAAGCAAGGCTACTGCAGCAGGCCCCCGTTTCCGTGGGCGCACTCAGCAGACATCCCCGTGGTTTCTCACAAGCCCAAAGAGACACAGGTCACCCTGAGTTTCCTTCCCTGAATCAACTTCTCGAAGTAGGGTGTTCTGCGTCGAGCTAACTGCCTCAACCAAGGAACGCCGTAGCTGCTCCTCTGGGCCTGTGGCTATTCAAAGCCTGCAGTGCCACAGGAGGAAGGGCACGTACATGGCAGTAAGAACGCAAGCCGACTCTCTCTGGGAGGCACGGTGACTTCAGGCAGGAGGTCCTAGGTGGACTGCGAAGCCGAGGGTTTCTCTGAGTTCAGCTCAGCCTAGGGGAATGCGTAAGACTTCGACGCCATGTGGGACGTGCCAGAACGGTGTCCGTGAACGTGTGCGAGTGCTGAGGACCTCAAGCTGCTCCCAAGGGGAGTGCAGCGCCTTTCCCTACGCTGGGCATACACAGAGGGGCTCCAAAGGGCTACGGGCCTGGATGTTGCTTAGCAGACCCAGGTGGGCCTGGCGGTACTCAGTGTTCCTGCCGGGAACAGGGGGCCCGCGCCAGCCTCCTAGGTGTCCAGAAAACCCTGCTGCCGTTGAAGGTGCCCAGAGCCGAGGCCACCGCCTCATGGAAACTGCTGCACGCCTCCGCTTCTGCACCGCCACTCGGGGCCTTACTTCCAGGCCTGTGTTGGTGCTGGGCGTGCCGTTAGCGACACGGCATGGTAAGATGCTGACTTTCTCCTCGGGCAGAGTGACTTCAGGTACGAGGTCCTCGAAGTATTCGAAGCACAGTGTTTTCCCACGGCAGCTCACACAAGGGCCGTGACAAAGTCGGACTCACCCGAAATGCTGTCCTGAGGCTGTTCGAGGGCTCTGGAAATGTAGCGCTCCTCGAGGGACGTCCAGTGTGTAGCCCATCGCGCGGCTCGCACAGAGGGCCTCCTCGGGTGGCGGGGATCAACCAATGGGCCTCGAAGTGCTCAGCCGCCCCACAGGGGTCTGGAGGTCCTCGGTGAACTTGCAGGGAAAGTGATGCATACCCGAGGGGCCTAGGAGTCCTCCAAAGTGTACTACTTCCTTTAAAATAAAGCCTCTAAGCGACTGAGAACTCATGGAGACAGCTGCCTGCCTCCCTTTCTGCACGGCTACTAGGGGCCTACGCTGGAGGCAACTTGTCACGTTGAGGTTCCCTCTAGCTCTAGAGCTTGGCAGGCGGACCAGAGCCGCGGCCATGGAAGCACCTGGTTTAGACAGAGCAGACTCATAACGTTCCCCGAAGCACTCTGACAGGGCTAACAGGCCTGTCGAGAGCAGGGAATGTCAGGTAGCTTCAAGGCAGCATGAACGCAGCCTTCCAAACGGGAAAGCAAGGCTACTTGCAGCAGGCCCCCGTTTCCGTGGGCGCACTCAGCAGACATCCCCGTGGTTTCTCACAAGCCCAAAGAGACACAGGTCACCCTGAGTTTCCTTCCCTGAATCAACTTCTCGAAGTAGGGTGTTCTGCGTCGAGCGAACTGCCTCAACCAAGGAACGCCGTAGCTGCTCCTCTGGGCCTGTGGCTATTCAAAGCCTGCAGTGCCACAGGAGGAAGGGCACGTACATGGCAGTAAGAACGCAAGCCGACTCTCTCTGGGAGGCACGGTGACTTCAGGCAGGAGGTCCTAGGTGGACTGCGAAGCCGAGGGTTTCTCTGAGTTCAGCTCAGCCTAGGGGAATGCGTAAGACTTCGACGCCATGTGGGACGTGCCAGAACGCTGTCCGTGAACGTGTGCGAGTGCTGAGGACCTCAAGCTGCTCCCAAGGGGAGTGCAGCGCCTTTCCCTACGCTGGGCATACACAGAGGGGCTCTAAAGGGCTACGGGCCTGGATGTTGCTTAGCAGAACCAGGTGGGCCTGGCGGTACTCAGTGTTCCTGCCGGGAACAGGGGGCCCGCGCCAGCCTCCTAGGTGTCCAGAAAACCCTGCTGCCGTTGAAGGTGCCCAGAGCCGAGGCCACCGCCTCATGGAAACTGCTGCACGCCTCCGCTTCTGCACCGCCACTCGGGGAATTACTTCCAAGCCTGTGTTCGTGCTGGGCGTGCCGCTAGTGACACGGCATGGTAAGATGCTGACTTTCTCCTCGGGCAGAGTCACTTCAGGTACGAGGTCCTCGAAGTATTCAAAGCACAGTGTTTTCCCATGGCAGCTCACACAAGGGCCGTGACAAAGTCGGACTCACCCGAAATGCTGTCCTGAGGCTGTTCGAGGGCTCTGGAAATGTAGCGCTCCTCGAGGGACGTCCAGTGTGTAGCCCATCGCGCAGCACGCACAGAGGGCCTCCGGGGGTGGTGGTGGTGGTGGGGGTCAACCAATGGGCCTCGAAGTTGCTCAGCCGCCCCACAGGGTTCTGGAGGTACTCGGTGAACTTGGAGGGAAAGTGATGCATACCCGAGAGGCCTAGGAGTTCTGCAAAGTGTACTACTTCCTTTAAAATAAAGCCTCTAAGCGACTGAGAACTCATGGAGACAGCTGCCTGCCTCCCTTTCTGCACGGCTACTAGGGGCCTACGCTGGAGGCAACTTGTCACGTTGAGGTTCCCTCTAGCTCTAGAGCTTGGCAGGCGGACCAGAGCCGCGGCCATGGAAGCACCTGGTTTAGACACAGCAGACTCATAACGTTCCCCGAAGCACTCTGACAGGGCTAACAGGCCTGTCGAGAGCAGGGAATGTCAGGTAGCTTCAAGGCAGCATGAACGCAGCCTTCCAAACGGGAAAGCAAGGCTACTGCAGCAGGCCCCCGTTTCCGTGGGCGCACTCAGCAGACATCCCCGTGGTTTCTCACAAGCCCAAAGAGACACAGGTCACCCTGAGTTTCCTTCCCTGAATCAACTTCTCGAAGTAGGGTGTTCTGCGTCGAGCGAACTGCCTCAACCAAGGAACGCCGTAGCTGCTCCTCTGGGCCTGTGGCTATTCAAAGCCTGCAGTGCCACAGGAGGAAGGGCACGTACATGGCAGTAAGAACGCAAGCCGACTCTCTCTGGGAGGCACGGTGACTTCAGGCAGGAGGTCCTAGGTGGACTGCGAAGCCGAGGGTTTCTCTGAGTTCAGCTCAGCCTAGGGTAATGCGTAAGACTTCGACGCCATGTGGGACGTGCCAGAACGGTGTCCGTGAACGTGTGCGAGTGCTGAGGACCTCAAGCTGCTCCCAAGGGGAGTGCAGCGCCTTTCCCTACGCTGGGCATACACAGAGGGGCTCTAAAGGGCTACGGGCCTGGATGTTGCTTAGCAGACCCAGGTGGGCCTGGCGGTTCTCAGTGTTCCTTCCGGGAACAGGGGGCCCGAGCCAGCCTCCTAAGTGTCCCGAAAACCCTGCTGCCGTTGAAGGTGCCCAGAGCCGAGGCCACCGCCTCATGGAAACTGCTGCACACCTCCGCTTCTGCACCGCCTCTCGGGGCCTTACTTCCAGGCCTGTGTTGGTGCTGGGCGTGCCGTTAGCGACACGGCATGGTAAGATGCTGACTTTCTCCTCGGGCAGAGTCACTTCAGGTACGAGGTCCTCGAAGTATTCGAAGCACAGTGTTTTCCCATGGCAGCTCACACAAGGGCCGTGACAAAGTCGGACTCACCCGAAATGCTGTCCTGAGGCTGTTCGAGGGCTCTGGAAATGTAGCGCTCCTCGAGGGACGTCCAGTGTGTAGCCCATCGCGCGGCACGCACAGAGGGCCTCCGGGGGTTGTGGGGGTGGTGGGGGGTCAATCAATGGGCCTCGAAGTTGCTCAGCCGCCCCACAGGGGTCTGGAGGTACTCGGTGAACTTGCAGGGAAAGTGATGCATACCCGAGAGGCCTAGGAGTCCTCCAAAGTGTACTACTTCCTTTAAAATAAAGCCTCTAAGCGACTGAGAACTCATGGAGACAGCTGCCTGCCTCCCTTTCTGCACGGCTACTAGGGGCCTACGCTGGAGGCAACTTGTCACGTTGAGGTTACCTCTAGCTCTAGAGCTTGGCAGGCGGACCAGAGCCGCGGCCATGGAAGCACCTGATTTAGACAGAGCAGACTCATAACGTTCCCCGAAGCACTCTGAGAGGGCTAACAGGCCTGTCGAGAGCAGGGAATGTCAGATAGCTTCAAGGCAGCATGAACGCAGCCTTCCAAACGGGAAAGCAAGGCTACTTGCAGCAGGCCCCCGTTTCCGTGGGCGCACTCAGCAGACATCCCCGTGGTTTCTCACAAGCCCAAAGAGACACAGGTCACCCTGAGTTTCCTTCCCTGAATCAACTTCTCGAAGTAGGGTGTTCTGCGTCGAGCGAACTGCCTCAACCAAGGAACGCCGTAGCTGCTCCTCTGGGCCTGTGGCTATTCAAAGCCTGCAGTGCCACAGGAGGAAGGGCACGTACATGGCAGTAAGAACGCAAGCCGAATCTCTCTGGGAGGCACGGTGACTTCAGGCAGGAGGTCCTAGGTGGACTGCGAAGCCGAGGGTTTCTCTGAGTTCAGCTCAGCCTAGGGGAATGCGTAAGACTTCGACGCCATGTGGGACGTGCCAGAACGGTGTCCGTGAACGTGTGCGAGTGCTGAGGACCTCAAGCTGCTCCCAAGGGGAGTGCAGCGCCTTTCCCTACGCTGGGCATACACAGAGGGGCTCTAAAGGGCTACGGGCCTGGATGTTGCTTAGCAGACCCAGGTGGGCCTGGCGGTACTCAGTGTTCCTGCCGGGAACAGGGGGCCCGCGCCAGCCTCCTAGGTGTCCAGAAAACCCTGCTGCCGTTGAAGGTGCCCAGAGCCGAGGCCACCGCCTCATGGAAACTGCTGCACGCCTCCGCTTCTGCACCGCCACTCGGGGCCTTACTTCCAGGCCTGTGTTGGTGCTGGGCGTGCCGTTAGCGACACGGCATGGTAAGATGCTGACTTTCTCCTCGGGCAGAGTCACTTCAGGTACGAGGTCCTCGAAGTATTCGAAGCACAGTGTTTTCCCATGCCAGCTCACACAAGGGCCGTGACAAAGTCGGACTCAACCGAAATGCTGTCCTGAGGCTGTTCGAGGGCTCTGGAAATGTAGCGCTCCTCGAGGGACGTCCAGTGTGTAGCCCATCGGGCGGCACGCACAGAGGGCCTCCGGGGGTGTTGGTGGTGGGGGGCGTCAACCAATGGGCCTCAAAGTTGCTCAGCCGCCCCACAGGGGTCTGGAGGTACTCGGTGAACTTGGAGGGAAAGTGATGCATACCCGAGAGGCCTAGGAGTCCTCCAAAGTGTACTACTTCCTTTAAAATAAAGCCTCTAAGCGACTGAGAACTCATGGAGACAGCTGCCTGCCTCCCTTTCTGCACGGCTACTAGGGGCCTACGCTGGAGGCAACTTGTCACGTTGAGGTTCCCTCTAGCTCTAGAGCTTGGCAGGCGGACCAGAGCCGCGGCCATGGAAGCACCTGGTTTAGACACAGCAGACTCATAACGTTCCCCGAAGCACTCTGACAGGGCTAACAGGCCTGTCGAGAGCAGGGAATGTCAGGTAGCTTCAAGGCAGCATGAACGCAGCCTTCCAAACGGAAAAGCAAGGCTACTGCAGCAGGCCCCCGTTTCCGTGGGCGCACTCAGCAGACATCCCCGTGGTTTCTCACAAGCCCAAAGAGACACAGGTCACCCTGAGTTTCCTTCCCTGAACCAACTTCTCGAAGTAGGGTGTTCTGCGTCAAGCGAACTGCCTCAACCAAGGAACGCCGTAGCTGCTCCTCTGGGCCTGTGGCTATACAAAGCCTGCAGTGCCACAGGAGGAAGGGCACGTACATGGCAGTAAGAACGCAAGCCGACTCTCTCTGGGAGGCACGGTGACTTCAGGCAGGAGGTCCTAGGTGGACTGCGAAGCCGAGGGTTTCGCTGAGTTCAGCTCAGCCTAGGGGAATGCGTAAGACTTCGACGCCATGTGGGACGTGCCAGAACGGTGTCCGTGAACGTGTGCGAGTGCTGAGGACCTCAAGCTGCTCCCAAGGGGAGTGCAGCGCCTTTCCCTACGCTGGGCATACACAGAGGGGCTCCAAAGGGCTACGGGCCTGGATGTTGCTTAGCAGACCCAGGTGGGCCTGGCGGTACTCAGTGTTCCTGCCGGGAACAGGGGGCCCACGCCAGCCTCCTAGGTGTCCAGAAAACCCTGCTGCCGTTGAAGGTGCCCAGAGCCGAGGCCACCGCCTCATGGAAAGTGCTGCACGCCTCCGCTTCTGTACCGCCACTCGGGGCCTTACTTCCAGGCCTGTGTTGGTGCTGGGCGTGCCGTTAGCGACACGGCATGGTAAGATGCTGACTTTCTCCTCGGGCAGAGTGACTTCAGGTACGAGGTCCTCGAAGTATTCGAAGCACAGTGTTTTCCCACGGCAGCTCACACAAGAGCCGTGACAAAGTCGGACTCACCCGAAATGCTGTCCTGAGGCTGTTCGAGGGCTCTGGAAATGTAGCGCTCCTCGAGGGACGTCCAGTGTGTAGCCCATCGCGCGGCACGCACAGAGGGCCTCCTCGGGTGGCGGGGATCAACCAATGGGCCTCGAAGTGCTCAGCCGCCCCACAGGCGTCTGGAGGTCCTCGGTGAACTTGCAGGGAAAGTGATGCATACCCGAGGGGCCTAGGAGTCCTCCAAAGTGTACTACTTCCTTTAAAATAAAGCCTCTAAGCGACTGAGAACTCATGGAGACAGCTGCCTGCCTCCCTTTCTGCACGGCTACTAGGGGCCTACGCTGGAGGCAACTTGTCACGTTGAGGTTCCCTCTAGCTCTAGAGCTTGGCAGGCGGACCAGAGCCGCGGCCATGGAAGCACCTGGTTTAGACAGAGCAGACTCATAACGTTCCCCGAAGCACTCTGACAGGGCTAACAGGCCTGTCGAGAGCAGGGAATGTCAGGTAGCTTCAAGGCAGCATGAACGCAGCCTTCCAAACGGGAAAGCAAGGCTACTTGCAGCAGGCCCCCGTTTCCGTGGGCGCACTCAGCAGACATCCCCGTGGTTTCTCACAAGCCCAAAGAGACACAGGTCACCCTGAGTTTCCTTCCCTGAATCAACTTCTCGAAGTAGGGTGTTCTGCGTCGAGCGAACTGCCTCAACCCAGGAACACCGTAGCTGCTCCTCTGGGCCTGTGGCTATTCAAAGCCTGCAGTGCCACAGGAGGAAGGGCACGTACATGGCAGTAAGAACGCAAGCCGACTCTCTCTGGGAGGCACGGTGACTTCAGGCAGGAGGTCCTAGGTGGACTGCGAAGCCGAGGGTTTCGCTGAGTTCAGCTCAGCCTAGGGGAATGCGTAAGACTTCGACGCCATGTGGGACGTGCCAGAACGGTGTCCGTGAACGTGTGCGAGTGCTGAGGACCTCAAGCTGCTCCCAAGGGGAGTGCAGCGCCTTTCCCTACGCTGGGCATACACAGAGGGGCTCTAAAGGGCTACGGGCTTGGATGTTGCTTAGCAGACCCAGGTGGGCCTGGCGGTACTCAGTGTTCCTGCCGGGAACAGGGGGCCCGCGCCAGCCTCCTAGGTGTCCAGAAAACCCTGCTGCCGTTGAAGGTGCCCAGAGCCGAGGCCACCGCCTCATGGAAACTGCTGCACGCCTCCGCTTCTGTACCGCCACTCGGGGCCTTACTTCCAGGCCTGTGTTGGTGCTGGGCGTGCCGTTAGCGACACGGCATGGTAAGATGCTGACTTTCTCCTCGGGCAGAGTGACTTCTGGTACGAGGTCCTCGAAGTATTCGAAGCACAGTGTTTTCCCACGGCAGCTCACACAAGGGCCGTGACAAAGTCGGACTCACCCGAAATGCTGTCCTGAGGCTGTTCGAGGGCTCTGGAAATGTAGCGCTCCTCGAGGGACGTCCAGTGTGTAGCCCATCGCGCGGCTCGCACAGAGGGCCTCCTCGGGTGGCGGGGATCAACCAATGGGCCTCGAAGTGCTCAGCCGCCCCACAGGGGTCTGGAGGTCCTCGGTGAACTTGCAGGGAAAGTGATGCATACCCGAGGGGCCTAGGAGTCCTCCAAAGTGTACTACTTCCTTTAAAATAAAGCCTCTAAGCGACTGAGAACTCATGGAGACAGCTGCCTGCCTCCCTTTCTGCACGGCTACTAGGGGCCTACGCTGGAGGCAACTTGTCACGTTGAGGTTCCCTCTAGCTCTAGAGCTTGGCAGGCGGACCAGAGCCGCGGCCATGGAAGCACCTGGTTTAGACAGAGCAGACTCATAACGTTCCCCGAAGCACTCTGACAGGGCTAACAGGCCTGTCGAGAGCAGGGAATGTCAGGTAGCTTCAAGGCAGCATGAACGCAGCCTTCCAAACGGGAAAGCAAGGCTACTGCAGCAGGCCCCCGTTTCCGTGGGCGCACTCAGCAGACATCCCCGTGGTTTCTCACAAGCCCAAAGAGACACAGGTCACCCTGAGTTTCCTTCCCTGAATCAACTTCTCGAAGTAGGGTGTTCTGCGTCGAGCTAACTGCCTCAACCAAGGAACGCCGTAGCTGCTCCTCTGGGCCTGTGGCTATTCAAAGCCTGCAGTGCCACAGGAGGAAGGGCACGTACATGGCAGTAAGAACGCAAGCCGACTCTCTCTGGGAGGCACGGTGACTTCAGGCAGGAGGTCCTAGGTGGACTGCGAAGCCGAGGGTTTCTCTGAGTTCAGCTCAGCCTAGGGGAATGCGTAAGACTTCGACGCCATGTGGGACGTGCCAGAACGGTGTCCGTGAACGTGTGCGAGTGCTGAGGACCTCAAGCTGCTCCCAAGGGGAGTGCAGCGCCTTTCCCTACGCTGGGCATACACAGAGGGGCTCCAAAGGGCTACGGGCCTGGATGTTGCTTAGCAGACCCAGGTGGGCCTGGCGGTACTCAGTGTTCCTGCCGGGAACAGGGGGCCCGCGCCAGCCTCCTAGGTGTCCAGAAAACCCTGCTGCCGTTGAAGGTGCCCAGAGCCGAGGCCACCGCCTCATGGAAACTGCTGCACGCCTCCGCTTCTGCACCGCCACTCGGGGCCTTACTTCCAGGCCTGTGTTGGTGCTGGGCGTGCCGTTAGCGACACGGCATGGTAAGATGCTGACTTTCTCCTCGGGCAGAGTGACTTCAGGTACGAGGTCCTCGAAGTATTCGAAGCACAGTGTTTTCCCACGGCAGCTCACACAAGGGCCGTGACAAAGTCGGACTCACCCGAAATGCTGTCCTGAGGCTGTTCGAGGGCTCTGGAAATGTAGCGCTCCTCGAGGGACGTCCAGTGTGTAGCCCATCGCGCGGCTCGCACAGAGGGCCTCCTCGGGTGGCGGGGATCAACCAATGGGCCTCGAAGTGCTCAGCCGCCCCACAGGGGTCTGGAGGTCCTCGGTGAACTTGCAGGGAAAGTGATGCATACCCGAGGGGCCTAGGAGTCCTCCAAAGTGTACTACTTCCTTTAAAATAAAGCCTCTAAGCGACTGAGAACTCATGGAGACAGCTGCCTGCCTCCCTTTCTGCACGGCTACTAGGGGCCTACGCTGGAGGCAACTTGTCACGTTGAGGTTCCCTCTAGCTCTAGAGCTTGGCAGGCGGACCAGAGCCGCGGCCATGGAAGCACCTGGTTTAGACAGAGCAGACTCATAACGTTCCCCGAAGCACTCTGACAGGGCTAACAGGCCTGTCGAGAGCAGGGAATGTCAGGTAGCTTCAAGGCAGCATGAACGCAGCCTTCCAAACGGGAAAGCAAGGCTACTTGCAGCAGGCCCCCGTTTCCGTGGGCGCACTCAGCAGACATCCCCGTGGTTTCTCACAAGCCCAAAGAGACACAGGTCACCCTGAGTTTCCTTCCCTGAATCAACTTCTCGAAGTAGGGTGTTCTGCGTCGAGCGAACTGCCTCAACCAAGGAACGCCGTAGCTGCTCCTCTGGGCCTGTGGCTATTCAAAGCCTGCAGTGCCACAGGAGGAAGGGCACGTACATGGCAGTAAGAACGCAAGCCGACTCTCTCTGGGAGGCACGGTGACTTCAGGCAGGAGGTCCTAGGTGGACTGCGAAGCCGAGGGTTTCTCTGAGTTCAGCTCAGCCTAGGGGAATGCGTAAGACTTCGACGCCATGTGGGACGTGCCAGAACGCTGTCCGTGAACGTGTGCGAGTGCTGAGGACCTCAAGCTGCTCCCAAGGGGAGTGCAGCGCCTTTCCCTACGCTGGGCATACACAGAGGGGCTCTAAAGGGCTACGGGCCTGGATGTTGCTTAGCAGAACCAGGTGGGCCTGGCGGTACTCAGTGTTCCTGCCGGGAACAGGGGGCCCGCGCCAGCCTCCTAGGTGTCCAGAAAACCCTGCTGCCGTTGAAGGTGCCCAGAGCCGAGGCCACCGCCTCATGGAAACTGCTGCACGCCTCCGCTTCTGCACCGCCACTCGGGGAATTACTTCCAAGCCTGTGTTCGTGCTGGGCGTGCCGCTAGTGACACGGCATGGTAAGATGCTGACTTTCTCCTCGGGCAGAGTCACTTCAGGTACGAGGTCCTCGAAGTATTCAAAGCACAGTGTTTTCCCATGGCAGCTCACACAAGGGCCGTGACAAAGTCGGACTCACCCGAAATGCTGTCCTGAGGCTGTTCGAGGGCTCTGGAAATGTAGCGCTCCTCGAGGGACGTCCAGTGTGTAGCCCATCGCGCAGCACGCACAGAGGGCCTCCGGGGGTGGTGGTGGTGGTGGGGGTCAACCAATGGGCCTCGAAGTTGCTCAGCCGCCCCACAGGGTTCTGGAGGTACTCGGTGAACTTGGAGGGAAAGTGATGCATACCCGAGAGGCCTAGGAGTTCTGCAAAGTGTACTACTTCCTTTAAAATAAAGCCTCTAAGCGACTGAGAACTCATGGAGACAGCTGCCTGCCTCCCTTTCTGCACGGCTACTAGGGGCCTACGCTGGAGGCAACTTGTCACGTTGAGGTTCCCTCTAGCTCTAGAGCTTGGCAGGCGGACCAGAGCCGCGGCCATGGAAGCACCTGGTTTAGACACAGCAGACTCATAACGTTCCCCGAAGCACTCTGACAGGGCTAACAGGCCTGTCGAGAGCAGGGAATGTCAGGTAGCTTCAAGGCAGCATGAACGCAGCCTTCCAAACGGGAAAGCAAGGCTACTGCAGCAGGCCCCCGTTTCCGTGGGCGCACTCAGCAGACATCCCCGTGGTTTCTCACAAGCCCAAAGAGACACAGGTCACCCTGAGTTTCCTTCCCTGAATCAACTTCTCGAAGTAGGGTGTTCTGCGTCGAGCGAACTGCCTCAACCAAGGAACGCCGTAGCTGCTCCTCTGGGCCTGTGGCTATTCAAAGCCTGCAGTGCCACAGGAGGAAGGGCACGTACATGGCAGTAAGAACGCAAGCCGACTCTCTCTGGGAGGCACGGTGACTTCAGGCAGGAGGTCCTAGGTGGACTGCGAAGCCGAGGGTTTCTCTGAGTTCAGCTCAGCCTAGGGTAATGCGTAAGACTTCGACGCCATGTGGGACGTGCCAGAACGGTGTCCGTGAACGTGTGCGAGTGCTGAGGACCTCAAGCTGCTCCCAAGGGGAGTGCAGCGCCTTTCCCTACGCTGGGCATACACAGAGGGGCTCTAAAGGGCTACGGGCCTGGATGTTGCTTAGCAGACCCAGGTGGGCCTGGCGGTTCTCAGTGTTCCTTCCGGGAACAGGGGGCCCGAGCCAGCCTCCTAAGTGTCCCGAAAACCCTGCTGCCGTTGAAGGTGCCCAGAGCCGAGGCCACCGCCTCATGGAAACTGCTGCACACCTCCGCTTCTGCACCGCCTCTCGGGGCCTTACTTCCAGGCCTGTGTTGGTGCTGGGCGTGCCGTTAGCGACACGGCATGGTAAGATGCTGACTTTCTCCTCGGGCAGAGTCACTTCAGGTACGAGGTCCTCGAAGTATTCGAAGCACAGTGTTTTCCCATGGCAGCTCACACAAGGGCCATGACAAAGTCGGACTCACCCGAAATGCTGTCCTGAGGCTGTTCGAGGCCTCTGGAAATGTAGCGCTCCTCGAGGGACGTCCAGTGTGTAGCCCATCGCGCGGCACGCACAGAGGGCCTCCGGGGGTGGTGGTGTGGGGGGGTCAACCAATGGGCCTCGAAGTTGCTCAGCCGCCCCACAGGGGTCTGGAGGTACTCGGTGAACTTGGAGGGAAAGTGATGCATACCCGAGAGGCCTAGGAGTCCTCCAAAGTGTACTACTTCCTTTAAAATAAAGCCTCTAAGCGACTGAGAACTCATGGAGACAGCTGCCTGCCTCCCTTTCTGCACGGCTACTAGGGGCCTACGCTGGAGGCAACTTGTCACGTTGAGGTTCCCTCTGGCTCTAGAGCTTGGCAGGCGGACCAGAGCCGCGGCCATGGCAGCACCTGGTTTAGACACAGCAGACTCATAACGTTCCCCGAAGCACTCTGACAGGGCTAACAGGCCTGTCGAGAGCAGGGAATGTCAGGTAGCTTCAAGGCAGCATGAACGCAGCCTTCCAAACGGGAAAGCAAGGCTACTTGCAGCAGGCCCCCGTTTCCGTGGGCGCACTCAGCAGACATCCCCGTGGTTTCTCACAAGCCCAAAGAGACACAGGTCACCCTGAGTTTCCTTCCCTGAATCAACTTCTCGAAGTAGGGTGTTCTGCGTCGAGCGAACTGCCTCAACCAAGGAACGCCGTAGCTGCTCCTCTGGGCCTGTGGCTATTCAAAGCCTGCAGTGCCACAGGAGGAAGGGCACGTACATGGCAGTAAGAACGCAAGCCGACTCTCTCTGGGAGGCACGGTGACTTCAGGCAGGAGGTCCTAGGTGGACTGCGAAGCCGAGGGTTTCTCTGAGTTCAGCTCAGCCTAGGGGAATGCGTAAGACTTCGACGCCATGTGGGACGTGCCAGAACGGTGTCCGTGAACGTGTGCAAGTGCTGAGGACCTCAAGCTGCTCCCAAGGGGAGTGCAGCGCCTTTCCCTACGCTGGGCATACACAGAGGGGCTCTAAAGGGCTACGGGCCTGGATGTTGCTTAGCAGACCCAGGTGGGCCTGGCGGTACTCAGTGTTCCTGCCGGGAACAGGGGGCCCGCGCCAGCCTCCTAGGTGTCCAGAAAACCCTGCTGCCGTTGAAGGTGCCCAGAGCCGAGGCCACCGCCTCATGGAAACTGCTGCACGCCTCCGCTTCTGCACCGCCACTCGGGGCCTTACTTCCAGGCCTGTGTTGGTGCTGGGCGTGCCGTTAGCGACACGGCATGGTAAGATGCTGACTTTCTCCTCGGGCAGAGTCACTTCAGGTACGAGGTCCTCGAAGTATTCGAAGCACAGTGTTTTCCCATGGCAGCTCACACAAGGGCCGTGACAAAGTCGGACTCACCCGAAATGCTGTCCTGAGGCTGTTCGAGGGCTCTGGAAATGTAGCGCTCCTCGAGGGACGTCCAGTGTGTAGCCCATCGGGCGGCACGCACAGAGGGCCTCCGGGGGTGGTGGGGGGGGTCAACCAATGGGCCTCGAAGTTGCTCAGCCGCCCCACAGGGGTCTGGAGGTACTCGGTGAACTTGGAGGGAAAGTGATGCATACCCGAGAGGCCTAGGAGTCCTCCAAAGTGTACTACTTCCTTTAAAATAAAGCCTTTAAGCGACTGAGAACTCATGGAGACAGCTGCCTGCCTCCCTTTCTGCACGGCTACTAGGGGCCTACGCTGGAGGCCACTTGTCACGTTGAGGTTCCCTCTCGCTCTAGAGCTTGGCAGGCGGACCAGAGCCGCGGCCATGGAAGCACCTGGTTTAGACAGAGCAGACTCATAACGTTCCCCGAAGCACTCTGACAGGGCTAACAGGCCTGTCGAGAGCAGGGAATGTCAGGTAGCTTCAAGGCAGCATGAACGCAGCCTTCCAAACGGGAAAGCAAGGCTACTTGCAGCAGGCCCCCGTTTCCGTGGGCGCACTCAGCAGACATCCCCGTGGTTTCTCACAAGCCCAAAGAGACACAGGTCACCCTGAGTTTCCTTCCCTGAATCAACTTCTCGAAGTAGGGTGTTCTGCGTCAAGCGAACTGCCTCAACCAAGGAACGCCGTAGCTGCTCCTCTGGGCCTGTGGCTATTCAAAGCCTGCAGTGCCACAGGAGGAAGGGCACGTACATGGCAGTAAGAACGCAAGCCGACTCTCTCTGGGAGGCACGGTGACTTCAGGCAGGAGGTCCTAGGTGGACTGCGAAGCCGAGGGTTTCTCTGAGTTCAGCTCAGCCTAGGGGAATGCGTAAGACTTCGACGCCATGTGGGACGTGCCAGAACGGTGTCCGTGAACGTGTGCGAGTGCTGAGGACCTCAAGCTGCTCCCAAGGGGAGTGCAGCGCCTTTCCCTACGCTGGGCATACACAGAGGGGCTCCAAAGGGCTACGGGCCTGGATGTTGCTTAGCAGACCCAGGTGGGCCTGGCGGTACTCAGTGTTCCTGCCGGGAACAGGGGGCCCACGCCAGCCTCCTAGGTGTCCAGAAAACCCTGCTGCCGTTGAAGGTGCCCAGAGCCGAGGCCACCGCCTCATGGAAAGTGCTGCACGCCTCCGCTTCTGTACCGCCACTCGGGGCCTTACTTCCAGGCCTGTGTTGGTGCTGGGCGTGCCGTTAGCGACACGGCATGGTAAGATGCTGACTTTCTCCTCGGGCAGAGTGACTTCAGGTACGAGGTCCTCGAAGTATTCGAAGCACAGTGTTTTCCCACGGCAGCTCACACAAGAGCCGTGACAAAGTCGGACTCACCCGAAATGCTGTCCTGAGGCTGTTCGAGGGCTCTGGAAATGTAGCGCTCCTCGAGGGACGTCCAGTGTGTAGCCCATCGCGCGGCTCGCACAGAGGGCCTCCTCGGGTGGCGGGGATCAACCAATGGGCCTCGAAGTGCTCAGCCGCCCCACAGGGGTCTGGAGGTCCTCGGTGAACTTGCAGGGAAAGTGATGCATACCCGAGGGGCCTAGGAGTCCTCCAAAGTGTACTACTTCCTTTAAAATAAAGCCTCTAAGCGACTGAGAACTCATGGAGACAGCTGCCTGCCTCCCTTTCTGCACGGCTACTAGGGGCCTACGCTGGAGGCAACTTGTCACGTTGAGGTTCCCTCTAGCTCTAGAGCTTGGCAGGCGGACCAGAGCCGCGGCCATGGAAGCACCTGGTTTAGACAGAGCAGACTCATAACGTTCCCCGAAGCACTCTGACAGGGCTAACAGGCCTGTCGAGAGCAGGGAATGTCAGGTAGCTTCAAGGCAGCATGAACGCAGCCTTCCAAACGGGAAAGCAAGGCTACTTGCAGCAGGCCCCCGTTTCCGTGGGCGCACTCAGCAGACATCCCCGTGGTTTCTCACAAGCCCAAAGAGACACAGGTCACCCTGAGTTTCCTTCCCTGAATCAACTTCTCGAAGTAGGGTGTTCTGCGTCGAGCGAACTGCCTCAACCCAGGAACACCGTAGCTGCTCCTCTGGGCCTGTGGCTATTCAAAGCCTGCAGTGCCACAGGAGGAAGGGCACGTACATGGCAGTAAGAACGCAAGCCGACTCTCTCTGGGAGGCACGGTGACTTCAGGCAGGAGGTCCTAGGTGGACTGCGAAGCCGAGGGTTTCGCTGAGTTCAGCTCAGCCTAGGGGAATGCGTAAGACTTCGACGCCATGTGGGACGTGCCAGAACGGTGTCCGTGAACGTGTGCGAGTGCTGAGGACCTCAAGCTGCTCCCAAGGGGAGTGCAGCGCCTTTCCCTACGCTGGGCATACACAGAGGGGCTCCAAAGGGCTACGGGCCTGGATGTTGCTTAGCAGACCCAGGTGGGCCTGGCGGTACTCAGTGTTCCTGCCGGGAACAGGGGGCCCACGCCAGCCTCCTAGGTGTCCAGAAAACCCTGCTGCCGTTGAAGGTGCCCAGAGCCGAGGCCACCGCCTCATGGAAAGTGCTGCACGCCTCCGCTTCTGTACCGCCACTCGGGGCCTTACTTCCAGGCCTGTGTTGGTGCTGGGCGTGCCGTTAGCGACACGGCATGGTAAGATGCTGACTTTCTCCTCGGGCAGAGTGACTTCAGGTACGAGGTCCTCGAAGTATTCGAAGCACAGTGTTTTCCCACGGCAGCTCACACAAGAGCCGTGACAAAGTCGGACTCACCCGAAATGCTGTCCTGAGGCTGTTCGAGGGCTCTGGAAATGTAGCGCTCCTCGAGGGACGTCCAGTGTGTAGCCCATCGCGCGGCTCGCACAGAGGGCCTCCTCGGGTGGCGGGGATCAACCAATGGGCCTCGAAGTGCTCAGCCGCCCCACAGGCGTCTGGAGGTCCTCGGTGAACTTGCAGGGAAAGTGATGCATACCCGAGGGGCCTAGGAGTCCTCCAAAGTGTACTACTTCCTTTAAAATAAAGCCTCTAAGCGACTGAGAACTCATGGAGACAGCTGCCTGCCTCCCTTTCTGCACGGCTACTAGGGGCCTACGCTGGAGGCAACTTGTCACGTTGAGGTTCCCTCTAGCTCTAGAGCTTGGCAGGCGGACCAGAGCCGCGGCCATGGAAGCACCTGGTTTAGACAGAGCAGACTCATAACGTTCCCCGAAGCACTCTGACAGGGCTAACAGGCCTGTCGAGAGCAGGGAATGTCAGGTAGCTTCAAGGCAGCATGAACGCAGCCTTCCAAACGGGAAAGCAAGGCTACTTGCAGCAGGCCCCCGTTTCCGTGGGCGCACTCAGCAGACATCCCCGTGGTTTCTCACAAGCCCAAAGAGACACAGGTCACCCTGAGTTTCCTTCCCTGAATCAACTTCTCGAAGTAGGGTGTTCTGCGTCGAGCGAACTGCCTCAACCCAGGAACACCGTAGCTGCTCCTCTGGGCCTGTGGCTATTCAAAGCCTGCAGTGCCACAGGAGGAAGGGCACGTACATGGCAGTAAGAACGCAAGCCGACTCTCTCTGGGAGGCACGGTGACTTCAGGCAGGAGGTCCTAGGTGGACTGCGAAGCCGAGGGTTTCGCTGAGTTCAGCTCAGCCTAGGGGAATGCGTAAGACTTCGACGCCATGTGGGACGTGCCAGAACGGTGTCCGTGAACGTGTGCGAGTGCTGAGGACCTCAAGCTGCTCCCAAGGGGAGTGCAGCGCCTTTCCCTACGCTGGGCATACACAGAGGGGCTCTAAAGGGCTACGGGCTTGGATGTTGCTTAGCAGACCCAGGTGGGCCTGGCGGTACTCAGTGTTCCTGCCGGGAACAGGGGGCCCGCGCCAGCCTCCTAGGTGTCCAGAAAACCCTGCTGCCGTTGAAGGTGCCCAGAGCCGAGGCCACCGCCTCATGGAAACTGCTGCACGCCTCCGCTTCTGTACCGCCACTCGGGGCCTTACTTCCAGGCCTGTGTTGGTGCTGGGCGTGCCGTTAGCGACACGGCATGGTAAGATGCTGACTTTCTCCTCGGGCAGAGTGACTTCAGGTACGAGGTCCTCGAAGTATTCGAAGCACAGTGTTTTCCCACGGCAGCTCACACAAGGGCCGTGACAAAGTCGGACTCACCCGAAATGCTGTCCTGAGGCTGTTCGAGGGCTCTGGAAATGTAGCGCTCCTCGAGGGACGTCCAGTGTGTAGCCCATCGCGCGGCTCGCACAGAGGGCCTCCTCGGGTGGCGGGGATCAACCAATGGGCCTCGAAGTGCTCAGCCGCCCCACAGGGGTCTGGAGGTCCTCGGTGAACTTGCAGGGAAAGTGATGCATACCCGAGGGGCCTAGGAGTCCTCCAAAGTGTACTACTTCCTTTAAAATAAAGCCTCTAAGCGACTGAGAACTCATGGAGACAGCTGCCTGCCTCCCTTTCTGCACGGCTACTAGGGGCCTACGCTGGAGGCAACTTGTCACGTTGAGGTTCCCTCTAGCTCTAGAGCTTGGCAGGCGGACCAGAGCCGCGGCCATGGAAGCACCTGGTTTAGACAGAGCAGACTCATAACGTTCCCCGAAGCACTCTGACAGGGCTAACAGGCCTGTCGAGAGCAGGGAATGTCAGGTAGCTTCAAGGCAGCATGAACGCAGCCTTCCAAACGGGAAAGCAAGGCTACTGCAGCAGGCCCCCGTTTCCGTGGGCGCACTCAGCAGACATCCCCGTGGTTTCTCACAAGCCCAAAGAGACACAGGTCACCCTGAGTTTCCTTCCCTGAATCAACTTCTCGAAGTAGGGTGTTCTGCGTCGAGCTAACTGCCTCAACCAAGGAACGCCGTAGCTGCTCCTCTGGGCCTGTGGCTATTCAAAGCCTGCAGTGCCACAGGAGGAAGGGCACGTACATGGCAGTAAGAACGCAAGCCGACTCTCTCTGGGAGGCACGGTGACTTCAGGCAGGAGGTCCTAGGTGGACTGCGAAGCCGAGGGTTTCTCTGAGTTCAGCTCAGCCTAGGGGAATGCGTAAGACTTCGACGCCATGTGGGACGTGCCAGAACGGTGTCCGTGAACGTGTGCGAGTGCTGAGGACCTCAAGCTGCTCCCAAGGGGAGTGCAGCGCCTTTCCCTACGCTGGGCATACACAGAGGGGCTCTAAAGGGCTACGGGCCTGGATGTTGCTTAGCAGACCCAGGTGGGCCTGGCGGTACTCAGTGTTCCTGCCGGGAACAGGGGGCCCGCGCCAGCCTCCTAGGTGTCCAGAAAACCCTGCTGCCGTTGAAGGTGCCCAGAGCCGAGGCCACCACCTCATGGAAACTGCTGCACGCCTCCGCTTCTGCACCGCCACTCGGGGCCTTACTTCCAGGCCTGTGTTGGTGCTGGGCGTGCCGTTAGCGACACGGCATGGTAAGATGCTGACTTTCTCCTCGGGCAGAGTCACTTCAGGTACGAGATCCTCGAAGTATTCGAAGCACAGTGTTTTCCCATGGCAGCTCACACAAGGGCCGTGACAAAGTCGGACTCACCCGAAATGCTGTCCTGAGGCTGTTCGAGGGCTCTGGAAATGTAGCGCTCCTCGAGGGACGTCCAGTGTGTAGCCCATCGGTCGGCACGCACAGAGGGCCTCCGGGGGTGGTGGTGGTGGGGGGCGTCAACCAATGGGCCTCGAAGTTGCTCAGCCGCCCCACAGGGGTCTGGAGGTACTCGGTGAACTTGGAGGGAAAGTGATGCATACCCGAGAGACCTAGGAGTCCTCCAAAGTGTACTACTTCCTTTAAAATAAAGCCTCTAAGCGACTGAGAACTCATGGAGACAGCTGCCTGCCTCCCTTTCTGCACGGCTACTAGGGGCCTACGCTGGAGGCAACTTGTCACGTTGAGGTTCCCTCTAGCTCTAGAGCTTGGCAGGCGGACCAGAGCCGCGGCCATGGAAGCACCTGATTTAGACAGAGCAGACTCATAACGTTCCCCGAAGCACTCTGAGAGGGCTAACAGGCCTGTCGAGAGCAGGGAATGTCAGGTAGCTTCAAGGCAGCATGAACGCAGCCTTCCAAACGGGAAAGCAAGGCTACTTGCAGCAGGCCCCCGTTTCCGTGGGCGCACTCAGCAGACATCCCCGTGGTTTCTCACAAGCCCAAAGAGACACAGGTCACCCTGAGTTTCCTTCCCTGAATCAACTTCTCGAAGTAGGGTGTTCTGCGTCGAGCGAACTGCCTCAACCAAGGAACGCCGTAGCTGCTCCTCTGGGCCTGTGGCTATTCAAAGCCTGCAGTGCCACAGGAGGAAGGGCACGTACATGGCAGTAAGAACGCAAGCCGACTCTCTCTGGGAGGCACGGTGACTTCAGGCAGGAGGTCCTAGGTGGACTGCGAAGCCGAGGGTTTCTCTGAGTTCAGCTCAGCCTAGGGGAATGCGTAAGACTTCGACGCCATGTGGGACGTGCCAGAACGGTGTCCGTGAACGTGTGCGAGTGCTGAGGACCTCAAGCTGCTCCCAAGGGGAGTGCAGCGCCTTTCCCTACGCTGGGCATACACAGAGGGGCTCTAAAGGGCTACGGGCCTGGATGTTGCTTAGCAGACCCAGGTGGGCCTGGCGGTACTCAGTGTTCCTGCCGGGAACAGGGGGCCCGCGCCAGCCTCCTAAGTGTCCCGAAAACCCTGCTGCCGTTGAAGGTGCCCAGAGCCGAGGCCACCGCCTCATGGAAACTGCTGCACGCCTCCTCTTCTGTACCGCCACTCGGGGCCTTACTTCCAGGCCTGTGTTGGTGCTGGGCGTGCCGTTAGCGACACGGCATGGTAAGATGCTGACTTTCTCCTCGGGCAGAGTCACTTCAGGTACGAGGTCCTCGAAGTATTCGAAGCACAGTGTTTTCCCATGGCAGCTCACACAAGGGCCATGACAAAGTCGGACTCACCCGAAATGCTGTCCTGAGGCTGTTCGAGGCCTCTGGAAATGTAGCGCTCCTCGAGGGACGTCCAGTGTGTAGCCCATCGCGCGGCACGCACAGAGGGCCTCCGGGGGTGGTGGTGGTGGTGGTGGGGTCAACCAATGGGCCTCGAAGTTGCTCAGCCGCCCCACAGGGGTCTGGAGGTACTCGGTGAACTTGGAGGGAAAGTGATGCATACCCGAGAGGCCTAGGAGTCCTCCAAAGTGTACTACTTCCTTTAAAATAAAGCCTCTAAGCGACTGAGAACTCATGGAGACAGCTGCCTGCCTCCCTTTCTGCACGGCTACTAGGGGCCTACGCTGGAGGCAACTTGTCACGTTGAGGTTCCCTCTGGCTCTAGAGGTTGGCAGGCGGACCAGAGCCGCGGCCATGGCCGCACCTGGTTTAGACACAGCAGACTCATAACGTTCCCCAAAGCACTCTGACAGGGCTAACAGGCCTGTCGAGAGCAGGGAATGTCAGGTAGCTTCAAGGCAGCATAAACTCAGCCTTCCAAACGGGAAAGCAAGGCTACTTGCAGCAGGCCCCCTTTTCCGTGGGCGCACTCAGCAGACATCCCCGTGGTTTCTCACAAGCCCAAAGAGACACAGGTCACCCTGAGTTTCCTTCCCTGAATCAACTTCTCGAAGTAGGGTGTTCTGCGTCGAGCGAACTGCCTCAACCAAGGAACGCCGTAGCTGCTCCTCTGGGCCTGTGGCTATTCAAAGCCTGCAGTGCCACAGGAGGAAGGGCACGTACATGGCAGTAAGAACGCAAGCCGACTCTCTCTGGGAGGCACGGTGACTTCAGGCAGGAGGTCCTAGGTGGACTGCGAAGCCGAGGGTTTCTCTGAGTTCAGCTCAGCCTAGGGGAATGCGTAAGACTTCGACGCCATGTGGGACGTGCCAGAACGGTGTCCGTGAACGTGTGCGAGTGCTGAGGACCTCAAGCTTCTCCCAAGGGGAGTGCAGCGCCTTTCCCTACGCTGGGCATACACAGAGGGGCTCTAAAGGGCTACGGGCCTGGATGTTGCTTAGCAGACCCAGGTGGGCCTGGCGGTACTCAGTGTTCCTGCCGGGAACAGGGGGCCCGCGCCAGCCTCCTAGGTGTCCAGAAAACCCTGCTGCCGTTGAAGGTGCCCAGAGCCGAGGCCACCGCCTCATGGAATCTGCTGCACGCCTCCGCTTCTGCACCGCCACTCGGGGCCTTACTTCCAAGCCTGTGTTCGTGCTGGGCGTGCCGCTAGTGACACGGCATGGTAAGATGCTGACGTTCTCCTCGGGCAGAGTGACTTCAGGTACGAGGTCCTCGAAGTATTCGAAGCACTGTGTTTTCCCATGGCAGCTCACACAAGGGCCGTGACAAAGTCGGACTCACCCGAAATGCTGTCCTGAGGCTGTTCGAGGGCTCTGGAAATGTAGCGCTCCTCGAGGGACGTCCAGTGTGTAGCCCATCGGTCGGCACGCACAGAGGGCCTCCGGGGGTGGTGGTGGTGGGGGGCGTCAACCAATGGGCCTCGAAGTTGCTCAGCCGCCCCACAGGGGTCTGGAGGTACTCGGTGAACTTGGAGGGAAAGTGATGCATACCCGAGAGACCTAGGAGTCCTCCAAAGTGTACTACTTCCTTTAAAATAAAGCCTCTAAGCGACTGAGAACTCATGGAGACAGCTGCCTGCCTCCCTTTCTGCACGGCTACTAGGGGCCTACGCTGGAGGCAACTTGTCACGTTGAGGTTCCCTCTAGCTCTAGAGCTTGGCAGGCGGACCAGAGCCGCGGCCATGGAAGCACCTGATTTAGACAGAGCAGACTCATAACGTTCCCCGAAGCACTCTGAGAGGGCTAACAGGCCTGTCGAGAGCAGGGAATGTCAGGTAGCTTCAAGGCAGCATGAACGCAGCCTTCCAAACGGGAAAGCAAGGCTACTTGCAGCAGGCCCCCGTTTCCGTGGGCGCACTCAGCAGACATCCCCGTGGTTTCTCACAAGCCCAAAGAGACACAGGTCACCCTGAGTTTCCTTCCCTGAATCAACTTCTCGAAGTAGGGTGTTCTGCGTCGAGCGAACTGCCTCAACCAAGGAACGCCGTAGCTGCTCCTCTGGGCCTGTGGCTATTCAAAGCCTGCAGTGCCACAGGAGGAAGGGCACGTACATGGCAGTAAGAACGCAAGCCGACTCTCTCTGGGAGGCACGGTGACTTCAGGCAGGAGGTCCTAGGTGGACTGCGAAGCCGAGGGTTTCTCTGAGTTCAGCTCAGCCTAGGGGAATGCGTAAGACTTCGACGCCATGTGGGACGTGCCAGAACGGTGTCCGTGAACGTGTGCGAGTGCTGAGGACCTCAAGCTGCTCCCAAGGGGAGTGCAGCGCCTTTCCCTACGCTGGGCATACACAGAGGGGCTCTAAAGGGCTACGGGCCTGGATGTTGCTTAGCAGACCCAGGTGGGCCTGGCGGTACTCAGTGTTCCTGCCGGGAACAGGGGGCCCGCGCCAGCCTCCTAAGTGTCCCGAAAACCCTGCTGCCGTTGAAGGTGCCCAGAGCCGAGGCCACCGCCTCATGGAAACTGCTGCACGCCTCCTCTTCTGTACCGCCACTCGGGGCCTTACTTCCAGGCCTGTGTTGGTGCTGGGCGTGCCGTTAGCGACACGGCATGGTAAGATGCTGACTTTCTCCTCGGGCAGAGTCACTTCAGGTACGAGGTCCTCGAAGTATTCGAAGCACAGTGTTTTCCCATGGCAGCTCACACAAGGGCCATGACAAAGTCGGACTCACCCGAAATGCTGTCCTGAGGCTGTTCGAGGCCTCTGGAAATGTAGCGCTCCTCGAGGGACGTCCAGTGTGTAGCCCATCGCGCGGCACGCACAGAGGGCCTCCGGGGGTGGTGGTGGTGGTGGTGGGGTCAACCAATGGGCCTCGAAGTTGCTCAGCCGCCCCACAGGGGTCTGGAGGTACTCGGTGAACTTGGAGGGAAAGTGATGCATACCCGAGAGGCCTAGGAGTCCTCCAAAGTGTACTACTTCCTTTAAAATAAAGCCTCTAAGCGACTGAGAACTCATGGAGACAGCTGCCTGCCTCCCTTTCTGCACGGCTACTAGGGGCCTACGCTGGAGGCAACTTGTCACGTTGAGGTTCCCTCTGGCTCTAGAGCTTGGCAGGCGGACCAGAGCCGCGGCCATGGCCGCACCTGGTTTAGACACAGCAGACTCATAACGTTCCCCAAAGCACTCTGACAGGGCTAACAGGCCTGTCGAGAGCAGGGAATGTCAGGTAGCTTCAAGGCAGCATGAACTCAGCCTTCCAAACGGGAAAGCAAGGCTACTTGCAGCAGGCCCCCTTTTCCGTGGGCGCACTCAGCAGACATCCCCGTGTTTTCTCACAAGCCCAAAGAGACACAGGTCACCCTGAGTTTCCTTCCCTGAATCAACTTCTCGAAGTAGGGTGTTCTGCGTCGAGCGAACTGCCTCAACCAAGGAACGCCGTAGCTGCTCCTCTGGGCCTGTGGCTATTCAAAGCCTGCAGTGCCACAGGAGGAAGGGCACGTACATGGCAGTAAGAACGCAAGCCGACTCTCTCTGGGAGGCACGGTGACTTCAGGCAGGAGGTCCTAGGTGGACTGCGAAGCCGAGGGTTTCTCTGAGTTCAGCTCAGCCTAGGGGAATGCGTAAGACTTCGACGCCATGTGGGACGTGCCAGAACGGTGTCCGTGAACGTGTGCGAGTGCTGAGGACCTCAAGCTTCTCCCAAGGGGAGTGCAGCGCCTTTCCCTACGCTGGGCATACACAGAGGGGCTCTAAAGGGCTACGGGCCTGGATGTTGCTTAGCAGACCCAGGTGGGCCTGGCGGTACTCAGTGTTCCTGCCGGGAACAGGGGGCCCGCGCCAGCCTCCTAGGTGTCCAGAAAACCCTGCTGCCGTTGAAGGTGCCCAGAGCCGAGGCCACCGCCTCATGGAATCTGCTGCACGCCTCCGCTTCTGCACCGCCACTCGGGGCCTTACATCCAAGCCTGTGTTCGTGCTGGGCGTGCCGCTAGTGACACGGCATGGTAAGATGCTGACGTTCTCCTCGGGCAGAGTGACTTCAGGTACGAGGTCCTCGATGTATTCGAAGCACTGTGTTTTCCCTTGGCAGCTCACACAAGGGCCGTGACAAAGTCGGACTCACCCGAAATGCTGTCCTGAGGCTGTTCGAGGGCTCTGGAAATGTAGCGCTCCTCGAGGGACGTCCAGTGTGTAGCCCATCGCGCAGGACGCACAGAGGGCTTCCGGGGGTGGTGGTGGTGGTGGGGGTCAACCAATGGGCCTCGAAGTTGCTCAGCCGCCCCACAGGGGTCTGGAGGTACTCGGTGACTTGGAGGGAAATTGATGCATACCCGAGAGGCCTAGGAGTTCTCCAAAGTGTACTACTTCCTTTAAAATAAAGCCTCTAAGCGACTGACAACTCATTGAGACAGCTGCCTGCCTCCCTTTCTGCACGGCTACTAGGGGCCTACGCTGGAGGCAACTTGTCACGTTGAGGTTCCCTCTAGCTCTAGAGCTTGGCAGGCGGACCAGAGCCGCGGCCATGGAAGCACCTGATTTAGACAGAGCAGACTCATAACGTTCCCCGAAGCACTCTGACAGGGCTAACAGGCCTGTCGAGAGCAGGGAATGTCAGGTAGCTTCAAGGCAGCATGAACGCAGCCTTCCAAACGGGAAAGCAAGGCTACTTGCAGCAGGCCCCCGTTTCCGTGGGCGCACTCAGCAGACATCCCCGTGGTTTCTCACAAGCCCAAAGAGACACGGGTCACCCTGAGTTTCCTTCCCTGAATCAACTTCTCGAAGTAGGGTGTTCTGCGTCAAACGAACTGCCTCAACCAAGGAACGCCGTAGCTGCTCCTCTGGGCCTGGGGCTGCCGGCGGTGCCAAAGAAGGAACAGGACTTGCATGGCAGTAAGAACCCAAGCCGCCGTCCTCTAGGAGGCACGGTGCCTTCAGTCAGGAGGTCCTGGATGGAATGCGAGGACGAGGGTTACTCTGAGCGCAGCTCCGATTGGGGCAACGCGTAAGACCTCCGCGCCATGTGGCATGTGCCAGAACGGTGTTCGTGAACGTGTGCGAGTGCTGAGGAAACCAAGCTGCTCCAAAAGAGAGGGCAGTGCGTTTCCCTACGCTCGGCGTGCGCAGAGGGGCTCTAAAGGGCTACGGGCCCGGATGTTGCTTAGCAGACCCAGGTGCGCCTGGGGTTACTCAGTGTTCCTGCCGGGAACAGGGTGCCCCGGCTAGCCTCCCAGGTGTGCTAAAGCTGTGCTGCCGTTCAAGGTATGCAGGGCAGAGGCCACCGCCTCCTGGAAGCTGCAGCACGCCTCCGCTTCTGCACGGCAAATCAGGGCCTTACTTCCAGGCACGGGTTCACGCTGGGTGTGCCGGGAGCCACACAGCGTGCTAAGAGGCTGACTCTCTCCTCCAGCGGAGTGACTTCAGGTACGAGGGCGGGCCTCGCAGTGTTCCAAGCACAGCGTTCTCTCATGGCAGCTCACACAAGGGCCATGACAGAGTCTTCCTGGGCACTTGGCACTCACCAGCCATGCTGTCCTGAGGGCGTTCGAGGGCTCCGGAGATGTAGCGCTCCTCAAGGAACGCGCAGGGTGTGGTTGCCCAGCACCCGGCACGCTCAGGGGTCCTCCGAGGGAATCAACCAGTGGACCTCGACGTTGCTCAGCCGGCCCACAGGTGTCTGTCTGGAGGCACTCAGTGACCTTGGAGGGAAAATGATGCACACCCGTGGGGCCTAGGAGTCCCCGGACGTGTACTTCCTTTAAAGCAAAGCGACTACGAACTCCTGGAAAGAGCTGCATGCCTCCCTTTCTGCACGGCTACTCAGGGCCTAACCTGGAGGCGAGTTCTCACGTTGAGGTTCCCTTTAGCTCTAGAGCCTGTCATTCGGAAAGCCACCGCGGCCACGGAAGCCCCTGGTTGAGAGAGAGCAAACTCACAATTTTCCCCGAAGCATTCTTCCAGGGCTCACTGGCCTGTCGGGAGCCGGGAATGTCAGGGAGCTTCAGAGCAGGCATGAATGCCGCCCTCCAAATGGGAAAGCAGGGCTAGTTCCAGCAGGCCCCCGTTTTCATGGGCACACTCAGCGTACATCCCCGTGGTTTCTAAGGCGTCCCAAGAGACACCGGTTGCCCTGTGTTTCCTTCCCTGAGTCAACTTATCGAAGTAGGGAGTCCCGCATCCAGCGAACGGTCTCAACCAAGGAACGCCGTAGCTGCTCCTCTGGGCCTGGGGCTGCCGGCGGTGCCAAAGAAGGAACAGGACTTGCATGGCAGTAAGAACCCAAGCCGCCGTCCTCTAGGAGGCACGGTGCCTTCAGTCAGGAGGTCCTGGATGGAATGCGAGGACGAGGGTTACTCTGAGCGCAGCTCCGATTGGGGCAACGTGTAAGACCTCCGCGCCATGTGGCATGTGCCAGAACGGTGTTCGTGAACGTGTGCGAGTGCTGAGGAAACCAAGCTGCTCCAAAAGAGAGGGCAGTGCGTTTCCCTACGCTCGGCGTGCGCAGAGGGGCTCTAAAGGGCTACGGGCCCGGATGTTGCTTAGCAGACCCAGGTGCGCCTGGGGTTACTCAGTGTTCCTGCCGGGAACAGGGTGCCCCGGCTAGCCTCCCAGGTGTCCAGAAAGCTGTGCTGCCGTTCAAGGTATGCAGGGCAGAGGCCACCGCCTCCTGGAAGCTGCAGCACGCCTCCGCTTCTGCACGGCAAATCAGGGCCTTACTTCCAGGCACGGGTTCACGCTGGGTGTGCCGGGAGCCACACAGCGTGCTAAGAGGCTGACTCTCTCCTCCAGCGGAGTGACTTCAGGTACGAGGGCGGGCCTCGCAGTGTTCCAAGCACAGCGTTCTCTCATGGCAGCTCACACAAGGGCCATGACAGAGTCTTCCTGGGCACTTGGCACTCACCAGCCATGCTGTCCTGAGGGCGTTCGAGGGCTCCGGAGATGTAGCGCTCCTCAAGGAACGCGCAGGGTGTGGTTGCCCAGCACCCGGCACGCTCAGGGGTCCTCCGAGGGAATCAACCAGTGGACCTCGACGTTGCTCAGCCGGCCCACAGGTGTCTGTCTGGAGGCACTCAGTGACCTTGGAGGGAAAATGATGCACACCCGTGGGGCCTAGGAGTCCCCGGACGTGTACTTCCTTTAAAGCAAAGCGACTAAGAACTCCTGGAAAGAGCTGCATGCCTCCCTTTCTGCACGGCTACTCAGAGCCTAACCTGGAGGCGAGTTCTCACGTTGAGGTTCCCTTTAGCTCTAGAGCCTGTCATGCGGACCGCCACCGCGGCCACGGAAGCCCCTGGTTGAGAGAGAGCAAACTCACAATTTTCCCCGAAGCATTCTTCCAGGGCTCACTGGCCTGTCGGGAGCCGGGAATGTCAGGGAGCTTCAGGGCAGGCATGAATGCCGCCCTCCAAATGGGAAAGCAGGGCTAGTTCCAGCAGGCCCCCGTTTTCATGGGCACACTCAGCGTACATCCCCGTGGTTTCTAAGGCGTCCCAAGAGACACCGGTTGCCCTGTGTTTCCTTCCCTGAGTCAACTTATCGAAGTAGGGAGTCCCGCATCCAGCGAACGGTCTCAACCAAGGAACGCCGTAGCTGCTCCTCTGGGCCTGGGGCTGCCGGCGGTGCCAAAGAAGGAACAGGACTTGCATGGCAGTAAGAACCCAAGCCGCCGTCCTCTAGGAGGCACGGTGCCTTCAGTCAGGAGGTCCTGGATGGAATGCGAAGACGAGGGTTACTCTGAGCGCAGCTCCGATTGGGGCAACGCGTAAGACCTCCGCGCCATGTGGCATGTGCCAGAACGGTGTTCGTGAACGTGTGCGAGTGCTGAGGAAACCAAGCTGCTCCAAAAGAGAGGGCAGTGCGTTTCCCTACGCTCGGCGTGCGCAGAGGGGCTCTAAAGGGCTACGGGCCCGGATGTTGCTTAGCAGACCCAGGTGCGCCTGGGGTTACTGAGTGTTCCTGCCGGGAACAGGGTGCCCCGGCTAGCCTCCCAGGTGTCCAGAAAGCTGTGCTGCCGTTCAAGGTATGCAGGGCAGAGGCCACCGCCTCCTGGAAGCTGCAGCACGCCTCCGCTTCTGCACGGCAAATCAGGGCCTTACTTCCAGGCACGGGTTCACGCTGGGTGTGCCGGGAGCCACACAGCGTGCTAAGAGGCTGACTCTCTCCTCCAGCGGAGTGACTTCAGGTACGAGGGCGGGCCTCGCAGTGTTCCAAGCACAGCGTTCTCTCATGGCAGCTCACACAAGGGCCATGACAGAGTCTTCCTGGGCACTTGGCACTCACCAGCCATGCTGTCCTGAGGGCGTTCGAGGGCTCCGGAGATGTAGCGCTCCTCAAGGAACGCGCAGGGTGTGGTTGCCCAGCACCCGGCACGCTCAGGGGTCCTCCGAGGGAATCAACCAGTGGACCTCGACGTTGCTCAGCCGGCCCACAGGTGTCTGTCTGGAGGCACTCAGTGGCCTTGGAGGGAAAATGATGCACACCCGTGGGGCCTAGGAGTCCCCGGACGTGTACTTCCTTTAAAGCAAAGCGACTACGAACTCCTGGAAAGAGCTGCATGCCTCCCTTTCTGCACGGCTACTCAGGGCCTAACCTGGAGGCGAGTTCTCACGTTGAGGTTCCCTTTAGCTCTAGAGCCTGTCATGCGGACCGCCACCGCGGCCACGGAAGCCCCTGGTTGAGAGAGAGCAAACTCACAATTTTCCCCGAAGCATTCTTCCAGGGCTCACTGGCCTGTCGGGAGCCGGGAATGTCAGGGAGCTTCAGGGCAGGCATGAATGCCGCCCTCCAAATGGGAAAGCAGGGCTAGTTCCAGCAGGCCCCCGTTTTCATGGGCGCACTCAGCGTACATCCCCGTGGTTTCTAAGGCGTCCCAAGAGACACCGGTTGCCCTGTGTTTCCTTCCCTGAGTCAACTTAACGAAGTAGGGAGTCCCGCATCCAGCGAACGGTCTCAACCAAGGAACGCCGTAGCTGCTCCTCTGGGCCTGGGGCTGCCGGCGGTGCCAAAGAAGGAACAGGACTTGCATGGCAGTAAGAACCCAAGCCGCCGTCCTCTAGGAGGCACGGTGCCTTCAGTCAGGAGGTCCTGGATGGAATGCGAAGACGAGGGTTACTCTGAGCGCAGCTCCGATTGGGGCAACGCGTAAGACCTCCGCGCCATGTGGCATGTGCCAGAACGGTGTTCGTGAACGTGTGCGAGTGCTGAGGAAACCAAGCTGCTCCAAAAGAGAGGGCAGTGCGTTTCCCTACGCTCGGCGTGCGCAGAGGGGCTCTAAAGGGCTACGGGCCCGGATGTTGCTTAGCAGACCCAGGTGCGCCTGGGGTTACTCAGTGTTCCTGCCGGGAACAGGGTGCCCCGGCTAGCCTCCCAGGTGTGCTAAAGCTGTGCTGCCGTTCAAGGTATGCAGGGCAGAGGCCACCGCCTCCTGGAAGCTGCAGCACGCCTCCGCTTCTGCACGGCAAATCAGGGCCTTACTTCCAGGCACGGGTTCACGCTGGGTGTGCCGGGAGCCACACAGCGTGCTAAGAGGCTGACTCTCTCCTCCAGCGGAGTGACTTCAGGTACGAGGGCGGGCCTCGCAGTGTTCCAAGCACAGCGTTCTCTCATGGCAGCTCACACAAGGGCCATGACAGAGTCTTCCTGGGCACTTGGCACTCACCAGCCATGCTGTCCTGAGGGCGTTCGAGGGCTCCTGAGATGTAGCGCTCCTCAAGGAACGCGCAGGGTGTGGTTGCCCAGCACCCGGCACGCTCAGGGGTCCTCCGAGGGAATCAACCAGTGGACCTCGACGTTGCTCAGCCGGCCCACAGGTGTCTGTCTGGAGGCACTCAGTGGCCTTGGAGGGAAAATGATGCACACCCGTGGGGCCTAGGAGTCCCCGGACGTGTACTTCCTTTAAAGCAAAGCGACTACGAACTCCTGGAAAGAGCTGCATGCCTCCCTTTCTGCACGGCTACTCAGGGCCTAACCTGGAGGCGAGTTCTCACGTTGAGGTTCCCTTTAGCTCTAGAGCCTGTCATGCGGACCGCCACCGCGGCCACGGAAGCCCCTGGTTGAGAGAGAGCAAACTCACAATTTTCCCCGAAGCATTCTTCCAGGGCTCACTGGCCTGTCGGGAGCCGGGAATGTCAGGGAGCTTCAGGGCAGGCATGAATGCCGCCCTCCAAATGGGAAAGCAGGGCTAGTTCCAGCAGGCCCCCGTTTTCATGGGCACACTCAGCGTACATCCCCGTGGTTTCTAAGGCGTCCCAAGAGACACCGGTTGCCCTGTGTTTCCTTCCCTGAGTCAACTTATCGAAGTAGGGAGTCCCGCATCCAGCGAACGGTCTCAACCAAGGAACGCCGTAGCTGCTCCTCTGGGCCTGGGGCTGCCGGCGGTGCCAAAGAAGGAACAGGACTTGCATGGCAGTAAGAACCCAAGCCGCCGTCCTCTAGGAGGCACGGTGCCTTCAGTCAGGAGGTCCTGGATGGAATGCGAAGACGAGGGTTACTCTGAGCGCAGCTCCGATTGGGGCAACGCGTAAGACCTCCGCGCCATGTGGCATGTGCCAGAACGGTGTTCGTGAACGTGTGCGAGTGCTGAGGAAACCAAGCTGCTCCAAAAGAGAGGGCAGTGCGTTTCCCTACGCTCGGCGTGCGCAGAGGGGCTCTAAAGGGCTACGGGCCCGGATGTTGCTTAGCAGACCCAGGTGCGCCTGGGGTTACTCAGTGTTCCTGCCGGGAACAGGGTGCCCCGGCTAGCCTCCCAGGTGTGCTAAAGCTGTGCTGCCGTTCAAGGTATGCAGAGCAGAGGCCACCGCCTCCTGGAAGCTGCAGCACGCCTCCGCTTCTGCACGGCAAATCAGGGCCTTACTTCCAGGCACGGGTTCACGCTGGGTGTGCCGGGAGCCACACAGCGTGCTAAGAGGCTGACTCTCTCCTCCAGCGGAGTGACTTCAGGTACGAGGGCGGGCCTCGCAGTGTTCCAAGCACAGCGTTCTCTCATGGCAGCTCACACAAGGGCCATGACAGAGTCTTCCTGGGCACTTGGCACTCACCAGCCATGCTGTCCTGAGGGCGTTCGAGGGCTCCGGAGATGTAGCGCTCCTCAAGGAACGCGCAGGGTGTGGTTGCCCAGCACCCGGCACGCTCAGGGGTCCTCCGAGGGAATCAACCAATGGACCTCGACGTTGCTCAGCCGGCCCACAGGTGTCTGTCTGGAGGCACTCAGTGACCTTGGAGGGAAAATGATGCACACCCGTGGGGCCTAGGAGTCCCCGGACGTGTACTTCCTTTAAAGCAAAGCGACTAAGAACTCCTGGAAAGAGCTGCATGCCTCCCTTTCTGCACGGCTACTCAGGGCCTAACCTGGAGGCGAGTTCTCACGTTGAGGTTCCCTTTAGCTCTAGAGCCTGTCATGCGGACCGCCACCGCGGCCACGGAAGCCCCTGGTTGAGAGAGAGCAAACTCACAATTTTCCCCGAAGCATTCTTCCAGGGCTCACTGGCCTGTCGGGAGCCGGGAATGTCAGGGAGCTTCAAGGCAGGCATGAATGCCGCCCTCCAAATGGGAAAGCAGGGCTAGTTCCAGCAGGCCCCCGTTTTCATGGGCACACTCAGCGTACATCCCCGTGGTTTCTAAGGCGTCCCAAGAGACACCGGTTGCCCTGTGTTTCCTTCCCTGAGTCAACTTATCGAAGTAGGGAGTCCCGCATCCAGCGAACGGTCTCAACCAAGGAACGCCGTAGCTGCTCCTCTGGGCCTGGGGCTGCCGGCGGTGCCAAAGAAGGAACAGGACTTGCATGGCAGTAAGAACCCAAGCCGCCGTCCTCTAGGAGGCACGGTGCCTTCAGTCAGGAGGTCCTGGATGGAATGCGAAGACGAGGGTTACTCTGAGCGCAGCTCCGATTGGGGCAACGCGTAAGACCTCCGCGCCATGTGGCATGTGCCAGAACGGTGTTCGTGAACGTGTGCGAGTGCTGAGGAAACCAAGCTGCTCCAAAAGAGAGGGCAGTGCGTTTCCCTACGCTCGGCGTGCGCAGAGGGGCTCTAAAGGGCTACGGGCCCGGATGTTGCTTAGCAGACCCAGGTGCGCCTGGGGTTACTCAGTGTTCCTGCCGGGAACAGGGTGCCCCGGCTAGCCTCCCAGGTGTCCAGAAAGCTGTGCTGCCGTTCAAGGTATGCAGGGCAGAGGCCACCGCCTCCTGGAAGCTGCAGCACGCCTCCGCTTCTGCACGGCAAATCAGGGCCTTACTTCCAGGCACGGGTTCACGCTGGGTGTGCCGGGAGCCACACAGCGTGCTAAGAGGCTGACTCTCTCCTCCAGCGGAGTGACTTCAGGTACGAGGGCGGGCCTCGCAGTGTTCCAAGCACAGCGTTCTCTCATGGCAGCTCACACAAGGGCCATGACAGAGTCTTCCTGGGCACTTGGCACTCACCAGCCATGCTGTCCTGAGGGCGTTCGAGGGCTCCGGAGATGTAGCGCTCCTCAAGGAACGCGCAGGGTGTGGTTGCCCAGCACCCGGCACGCTCAGGGGTCCTCCGAGGGAATCAACCAGTGGACCTCGACGTTGCTCAGCCGGCCCACAGGTGTCTGTCTGGAGGCACTCAGTGGCCTTGGAGGGAAAATGATGCACACCCGTGGGGCCTAGGAGTCCCCGGACGTGTACTTCCTTTAAAGCAAAGCGACTACGAACTCCTGGAAAGAGCTGCATGCCTCCCTTTCTGCACGGCTACTCAGGGCCTAACCTGGAGGCGAGTTCTCACGTTGAGGTTCCCTTTAGCTCTAGAGCCTGTCATGCGGACCGCCACCGCGGCCACGGAAGCCCCTGGTTGAGAGAGAGCAAACTCACAATTTTCCCCGAAGCATTCTTCCAGGGCTCACTGGCCTGTCGGGAGCCGGGAATGTCAGGGAGCTTCAGGGCAGGCATGAATGCCGCCCTCCAAATGGGAAAGCAGGGCTAGTTCCAGCAGGCCCCCGTTTTCATGGGCACACTCAGCGTACATCCCCGTGGTTTCTAAGGCGTCCCAAGAGACACCGGTTGCCCTGTGTTTCCTTCCCTGAGTCAACTTATCGAAGTAGGGAGTCCCGCATCCAGCGAACGGTCTCAACCAAGGAACGCCGTAGCTGCTCCTCTGGGCCTGGGGCTGCCGGCGGTGCCAAAGAAGGAACAGGACTTGCATGGCAGTAAGAACCCAAGCCGCCGTCCTCTAGGAGGCACGGTGCCTTCAGTCAGGAGGTCCTGGATGGAATGCGAGGACGAGGGTTACTCTGAGCGCAGCTCCGATTGGGGCAACGTGTAAGACCTCCGCGCCATGTGGCATGTGCCAGAACGGTGTTCGTGAACGTGTGCGAGTGCTGAGGAAACCAAGCTGCTCCAAAAGAGAGGGCAGTGCGTTTCCCTACGCTCGGCGTGCGCAGAGGGGCTCTAAAGGGCTACGGGCCCGGATGTTGCTTAGCAGACCCAGGTGCGCCTGGGGTTACTCAGTGTTCCTGCCGGGAACAGGGTGCCCCGGCTAGCCTCCCAGGTGTCCAGAAAGCTGTGCTGCCGTTCAAGGTATGCAGGGCAGAGGCCACCGCCTCCTGGAAGCTGCAGCACGCCTCCGCTTCTGCACGGCAAATCAGGGCCTTACTTCCAGGCACGGGTTCACGCTGGGTGTGCCGGGAGCCACACAGCGTGCTAAGAGGCTGACTCTCTCCTCCAGCGGAGTGACTTCAGGTACGAGGGCGGGCCTCGCAGTGTTCCAAGCACAGCGTTCTCTCATGGCAGCTCACACAAGGGCCATGACAGAGTCTTCCTGGGCACTTGGCACTCACCAGCCATGCTGTCCTGAGGGCGTTCGAGGGCTCCGGAGATGTAGCGCTCCTCAAGGAACGCGCAGGGTGTGGTTGCCCAGCACCCGGCACGCTCAGGGGTCCTCCGAGGGAATCAACCAGTGGACCTCGACGTTGCTCAGCCGGCCCACAGGTGTCTGTCTGGAGGCACTCAGTGACCTTGGAGGGAAAATGATGCACACCCGTGGGGCCTAGGAGTCCCCGGACGTGTACTTCCTTTAAAGCAAAGCGACTAAGAACTCCTGGAAAGAGCTGCATGCCTCCCTTTCTGCACGGCTACTCAGAGCCTAACCTGGAGGCGAGTTCTCACGTTGAGGTTCCCTTTAGCTCTAGAGCCTGTCATGCGGACCGCCACCGCGGCCACGGAAGCCCCTGGTTGAGAGAGAGCAAACTCACAATTTTCCCCGAAGCATTCTTCCAGGGCTCACTGGCCTGTCGGGAGCCGGGAATGTCAGGGAGCTTCAGGGCAGGCATGAATGCCGCCCTCCAAATGGGAAAGCAGGGCTAGTTCCAGCAGGCCCCCGTTTTCATGGGCACACTCAGCGTACATCCCCGTGGTTTCTAAGGCGTCCCAAGAGACACCGGTTGCCCTGTGTTTCCTTCCCTGAGTCAACTTATCGAAGTAGGGAGTCCCGCATCCAGCGAACGGTCTCAACCAAGGAACGCCGTAGCTGCTCCTCTGGGCCTGGGGCTGCCGGCGGTGCCAAAGAAGGAACAGGACTTGCATGGCAGTAAGAACCCAAGCCGCCGTCCTCTAGGAGGCACGGTGCCTTCAGTCAGGAGGTCCTGGATGGAATGCGAAGACGAGGGTTACTCTGAGCGCAGCTCCGATTGGGGCAACGCGTAAGACCTCCGCGCCATGTGGCATGTGCCAGAACGGTGTTCGTGAACGTGTGCGAGTGCTGAGGAAACCAAGCTGCTCCAAAAGAGAGGGCAGTGCGTTTCCCTACGCTCGGCGTGCGCAGAGGGGCTCTAAAGGGCTACGGGCCCGGATGTTGCTTAGCAGACCCAGGTGCGCCTGGGGTTACTCAGTGTTCCTGCCGGGAACAGGGTGCCCCGGCTAGCCTCCCAGGTGTCCAGAAAGCTGTGCTGCCGTTCAAGGTATGCAGGGCAGAGGCCACCGCCTCCTGGAAGCTGCAGCACGCCTCCGCTTCTGCACGGCAAATCAGGGCCTTACTTCCAGGCACGGGTTCACGCTGGGTGTGCCGGGAGCCACACAGCGTGCTAAGAGGCTGACTCTCTCCTCCAGCGGAGTGACTTCAGGTACGAGGGCGGGCCTCGCAGTGTTCCAAGCACAGCGTTCTCTCATGGCAGCTCACACAAGGGCCATGACAGAGTCTTCCTGGGCACTTGGCACTCACCAGCCATGCTGTCCTGAGGGCGTTCGAGGGCTCCGGAGATGTAGCGCTCCTCAAGGAACGCGCAGGGTGTGGTTGCCCAGCACCCGGCACGCTCAGGGGTCCTCCGAGGGAATCAACCAGTGGACCTCGACGTTGCTCAGCCGGCCCACAGGTGTCTGTCTGGAGGCACTCAGTGGCCTTGGAGGGAAAATGATGCACACCCGTGGGGCCTAGGAGTCCCCGGACGTGTACTTCCTTTAAAGCAAAGCGACTACGAACTCCTGGAAAGAGCTGCATGCCTCCCTTTCTGCACGGCTACTCAGGGCCTAACCTGGAGGCGAGTTCTCACGTTGAGGTTCCCTTTAGCTCTAGAGCCTGTCATGCGGACCGCCACCGCGGCCACGGAAGCCCCTGGTTGAGAGAGAGCAAACTCACAATTTTCCCCGAAGCATTCTTCCAGGGCTCACTGGCCTGTCGGGAGCCGGGAATGTCAGGGAGCTTCAGGGCAGGCATGAATGCCGCCCTCCAAATGGGAAAGCAGGGCTAGTTCCAGCAGGCCCCCGTTTTCATGGGCGCACTCAGCGTACATCCCCGTGGTTTCTAAGGCGTCCCAAGAGACACCGGTTGCCCTGTGTTTCCTTCCCTGAGTCAACTTAACGAAGTAGGGAGTCCCGCATCCAGCGAACGGTCTCAACCAAGGAACGCCGTAGCTGCTCCTCTGGGCCTGGGGCTGCCGGCGGTGCCAAAGAAGGAACAGGACTTGCATGGCAGTAAGAACCCAAGCCGCCGTCCTCTAGGAGGCACGGTGCCTTCAGTCAGGAGGTCCTGGATGGAATGCGAAGACGAGGGTTACTCTGAGCGCAGCTCCGATTGGGGCAACGCGTAAGACCTCCGCGCCATGTGGCATGTGCCAGAACGGTGTTCGTGAACGTGTGCGAGTGCTGAGGAAACCAAGCTGCTCCAAAAGAGAGGGCAGTGCGTTTCCCTACGCTCGGCGTGCGCAGAGGGGCTCTAAAGGGCTACGGGCCCGGATGTTGCTTAGCAGACCCAGGTGCGCCTGGGGTTACTCAGTGTTCCTGCCGGGAACAGGGTGCCCCGGCTAGCCTCCCAGGTGTCCAGAAAGCTGTGCTGCCGTTCAAGGTATGCAGGGCAGAGGCCACCGCCTCCTGGAAGCTGCAGCACGCCTCCGCTTCTGCACGGCAAATCAGGGCCTTACTTCCAGGCACGGGTTCACGCTGGGTGTGCCGGGAGCCACACAGCGTGCTAAGAGGCTGACTCTCTCCTCCAGCGGAGTGACTTCAGGTACGAGGGCGGGCCTCGCAGTGTTCCAAGCACAGCGTTCTCTCATGGCAGCTCACACAAGGGCCATGACAGAGTCTTCCTGGGCACTTGGCACTCACCAGCCATGCTGTCCTGAGGGCGTTCGAGGGCTCCGGAGATGTAGCGCTCCTCAAGGAACGCGCAGGGTGTGGTTGCCCAGCACCCGGCACGCTCAGGGGTCCTTCGAGGGAATCAACCAGTGGACCTCGACGTTGCTCAGCCGGCCCACAGGTGTCTGTCTGGAGGCACTCAGTGACCTTGGAGGGAAAATGATGCACACCCGTGGGGCCTAGGAGTCCCCGGACGTGTACTTCCTTTAAAGCAAAGCGACTACGAACTCCTGGAAAGAGCTGCATGCCTCCCTTTCTGCACGGCTACTCAGGGCCTAACCTGGAGGCGAGTTCTCACGTTGAGGTTCCCTTTAGCTCTAGAGCCTGTCATTCGGAAAGCCACCGCGGCCACGGAAGCCCCTGGTTGAGAGAGAGCAAACTCACAATTTTCCCCGAAGCATTCTTCCAGGGCTCACTGGCCTGTCGGGAGCCGGGAATGTCAGGGAGCTTCAGAGCAGGCATGAATGCCGCCCTCCAAATGGGAAAGCAGGGCTAGTTCCAGCAGGCCCCCGTTTTCATGGGCACACTCAGCGTACATCCCCGTGGTTTCTAAGGCGTCCCAAGAGACACCGGTTGCCCTGTGTTTCCTTCCCTGAGTCAACTTATCGAAGTAGGGAGTCCCGCATCCAGCGAACGGTCTCAACCAAGGAACGCCGTAGCTGCTCCTCTGGGCCTGGGGCTGCCGGCGGTGCCAAAGAAGGAACAGGACTTGCATGGCAGTAAGAACCCAAGCCGCCGTCCTCTAGGAGGCACGGTGCCTTCAGTCAGGAGGTCCTGGATGGAATGCGAGGACGAGGGTTACTCTGAGCGCAGCTCCGATTGGGGCAACGTGTAAGACCTCCGCGCCATGTGGCATGTGCCAGAACGGTGTTCGTGAACGTGTGCGAGTGCTGAGGAAACCAAGCTGCTCCAAAAGAGAGGGCAGTGCGTTTCCCTACGCTCGGCGTGCGCAGAGGGGCTCTAAAGGGCTACGGGCCCGGATGTTGCTTAGCAGACCCAGGTGCGCCTGGGGTTACTGAGTGTTCCTGCCGGGAACAGGGTGCCCCGGCTAGCCTCCCAGGTGTCCAGAAAGCTGTGCTGCCGTTCAAGGTATGCAGGGCAGAGGCCACCGCCTCCTGGAAGCTGCAGCACGCCTCCGCTTCTGCACGGCAAATCAGGGCCTTACTTCCAGGCACGGGTTCACGCTGGGTGTGCCGGGAGCCACACAGCGTGCTAAGAGGCTGACTCTCTCCTCCAGCGGAGTGACTTCAGGTACGAGGGCGGGCCTCGCAGTGTTCCAAGCACAGCGTTCTCTCATGGCAGCTCACACAAGGGCCATGACAGAGTCTTCCTGGGCACTTGGCACTCACCAGCCATGCTGTCCTGAGGGCGTTCGAGGGCTCCGGAGATGTAGCGCTCCTCAAGGAACGCGCAGGGTGTGGTTGCCCAGCACCCGGCACGCTCAGGGGTCCTCCGAGGGAATCAACCAGTGGACCTCGACGTTGCTCAGCCGGCCCACAGGTGTCTGTCTGGAGGCACTCAGTGGCCTTGGAGGGAAAATGATGCACACCCGTGGGGCCTAGGAGTCCCCGGACGTGTACTTCCTTTAAAGCAAAGCGACTAAGAACTCCTGGAAAGAGCTGCATGCCTCCCTTTCTGCACGGCTACTCAGGGCCTAACCTGGAGGCGAGTTCTCACGTTGAGGTTCCCTTTAGCTCTAGAGCCTGTCATGCGGACCGCCACCGCGGCCACGGAAGCCCCTGGTTGAGAGAGAGCAAACTCACAATTTTCCCCGAAGCATTCTTCCAGGGCTCACTGGCCTGTCGGGAGCCGGGAATGTCAGGGAGCTTCAGGGCAGGCATGAATGCCGCCCTCCAAATGGGAAAGCAGGGCTAGTTCCAGCAGGCCCCCGTTTTCATGGGCGCACTCAGCGTACATCCCCGTGGTTTCTAAGGCGTCCCAAGAGACACCGGTTGCCCTGTGTTTCCTTCCCTGAGTCAACTTAACGAAGTAGGGAGTCCCGCATCCAGCGAACGGTCTCAACCAAGGAACGCCGTAGCTGCTCCTCTGGGCCTGGGGCTGCCGGCGGTGCCAAAGAAGGAACAGGACTTGCATGGCAGTAAGAACCCAAGCCGCCGTCCTCTAGGAGGCACGGTGCCTTCAGTCAGGAGGTCCTGGATGGAATGCGAAGACGAGGGTTACTCTGAGCGCAGCTCCGATTGGGGCAACGCGTAAGACCTCCGCGCCATGTGGCATGTGCCAGAACGGTGTTCGTGAACGTGTGCGAGTGCTGAGGAAACCAAGCTGCTCCAAAAGAGAGGGCAGTGCGTTTCCCTACGCTCGGCGTGCGCAGAGGGGCTCTAAAGGGCTACGGGCCCGGATGTTGCTTAGCAGACCCAGGTGCGCCTGGGGTTACTCAGTGTTCCTGCCGGGAACAGGGTGCCCCGGCTAGCCTCCCAGGTGTGCTAAAGCTGTGCTGCCGTTCAAGGTATGCAGGGCAGAGGCCACCGCCTCCTGGAAGCTGCAGCACGCCTCCGCTTCTGCACGGCAAATCAGGGCCTTACTTCCAGGCACGGGTTCACGCTGGGTGTGCCGGGAGCCACACAGCGTGCTAAGAGGCTGACTCTCTCCTCCAGCGGAGTGACTTCAGGTACGAGGGCGGGCCTCGCAGTGTTCCAAGCACAGCGTTCTCTCATGGCAGCTCACACAAGGGCCATGACAGAGTCTTTCTGGGCACTTGGCACTCACCAGCCATGCTGTCCTGAGGGCGTTCGAGGGCTCCGGAGATGTAGCGCTCCTCAAGGAACGCGCAGGGTGTGGTTGCCCAGCACCCGGCACGCTCAGGGGTCCTCCGAGGGAATCAACCAGTGGACCTCGACGTTGCTCAGCCGGCCCACAGGTGTCTGTCTGGAGGCACTCAGTGGCCTTGGAGGGAAAATGATGCACACCCGTGGGGCCTAGGAGTCCCCGGACGTGTACTTCCTTTAAAGCAAAGCGACTACGAACTCCTGGAAAGAGCTGCATGCCTCCCTTTCTGCACGGCTACTCAGGGCCTAACCTGGAGGCGAGTTCTCACGTTGAGGTTCCCTTTAGCTCTAGAGCCTGTCATGCGGACCGCCACCGCGGCCACGGAAGCCCCTGGTTGAGAGAGAGCAAACTCACAATTTTCCCCGAAGCATTCTTCCAGGGCTCACTGGCCTGTCGGGAGCCGGGAATGTCAGGGAGCTTCAGGGCAGGCATGAATGCCGCCCTCCAAATGGGAAAGCAGGGCTAGTTCCAGCAGGCCCCCGTTTTCATGGGCACACTCAGCGTACATCCCCGTGGTTTCTAAGGCGTCCCAAGAGACACCGGTTGCCCTGTGTTTCCTTCCCTGAGTCAACTTATCGAAGTAGGGAGTCCCGCATCCAGCGAACGGTCTCAACCAAGGAACGCCGTAGCTGCTCCTCTGGGCCTGGGGCTGCCGGCGGTGCCAAAGAAGGAACAGGACTTGCATGGCAGTAAGAACCCAAGCCGCCGTCCTCTAGGAGGCACGGTGCCTTCAGTCAGGAGGTCCTGGATGGAATGCGAAGACGAGGGTTACTCTGAGCGCAGCTCCGATTGGGGCAACGCGTAAGACCTCCGCGCCATGTGGCATGTGCCAGAACGGTGTTCGTGAACGTGTGCGAGTGCTGAGGAAACCAAGCTGCTCCAAAAGAGAGGGCAGTGCGTTTCCCTACGCTCGGCGTGCGCAGAGGGGCTCTAAAGGGCTACGGGCCCGGATGTTGCTTAGCAGACCCAGGTGCGCCTGGGGTTACTGAGTGTTCCTGCCGGGAACAGGGTGCCCCGGCTAGCCTCCCAGGTGTGCTAAAGCTGTGCTGCCGTTCAAGGTATGCAGAGCAGAGGCCACCGCCTCCTGGAAGCTGCAGCACGCCTCCGCTTCTGCACGGCAAATCAGGGCCTTACTTCCAGGCACGGGTTCACGCTGGGTGTGCCGGGAGCCACACAGCGTGCTAAGAGGCTGACTCTCTCCTCCAGCGGAGTGACTTCAGGTACGAGGGCGGGCCTCGCAGTGTTCCAAGCACAGCGTTCTCTCATGGCAGCTCACACAAGGGCCATGACAGAGTCTTCCTGGGCACTTGGCACTCACCAGCCATGCTGTCCTGAGGGCGTTCGAGGGCTCCGGAGATGTAGCGCTCCTCAAGGAACGCGCAGGGTGTGGTTGCCCAGCACCCGGCACGCTCAGGGGTCCTCCGAGGGAATCAACCAATGGACCTCGACGTTGCTCAGCCGGCCCACAGGTGTCTGTCTGGAGGCACTCAGTGACCTTGGAGGGAAAATGATGCACACCCGTGGGGCCTAGGAGTCCCCGGACGTGTACTTCCTTTAAAGCAAAGCGACTAAGAACTCCTGGAAAGAGCTGCATGCCTCCCTTTCTGCACGGCTACTCAGGGCCTAACCTGGAGGCGAGTTCTCACGTTGAGGTTCCCTTTAGCTCTAGAGCCTGTCATGCGGACCGCCACCGCGGCCACGGAAGCCCCTGGTTGAGAGAGAGCAAACTCACAATTTTCCCCGAAGCATTCTTCCAGGGCTCACTGGCCTGTCGGGAGCCGGGAATGTCAGGGAGCTTCAAGGCAGGCATGAATGCCGCCCTCCAAATGGGAAAGCAGGGCTAGTTCCAGCAGGCCCCCGTTTTCATGGGCACACTCAGCGTACATCCCCGTGGTTTCTAAGGCGTCCCAAGAGACACCGGTTGCCCTGTGTTTCCTTCCCTGAGTCAACTTATCGAAGTAGGGAGTCCCGCATCCAGCGAACGGTCTCAACCAAGGAACGCCGTAGCTGCTCCTCTGGGCCTGGGGCTGCCGGCGGTGCCAAAGAAGGAACAGGACTTGCATGGCAGTAAGAACCCAAGCCGCCGTCCTCTAGGAGGCACGGTGCCTTCAGTCAGGAGGTCCTGGATGGAATGCGAAGACGAGGGTTACTCTGAGCGCAGCTCCGATTGGGGCAACGCGTAAGACCTCCGCGCCATGTGGCATGTGCCAGAACGGTGTTCGTGAACGTGTGCGAGTGCTGAGGAAACCAAGCTGCTCCAAAAGAGAGGGCAGTGCGTTTCCCTACGCTCGGCGTGCGCAGAGGGGCTCTAAAGGGCTACGGGCCCGGATGTTGCTTAGCAGACCCAGGTGCGCCTGGGGTTACTCAGTGTTCCTGCCGGGAACAGGGTGCCCCGGCTAGCCTCCCAGGTGTCCAGAAAGCTGTGCTGCCGTTCAAGGTATGCAGGGCAGAGGCCACCGCCTCCTGGAAGCTGCAGCACGCCTCCGCTTCTGCAAGGCAAATCAGGGCCTTACTTCCAGGCACGGGTTCACGCTGGGTGTGCCGGGAGCCACACAGCGTGCTAAGAGGCTGACTCTCTCCTCCAGCGGAGTGACTTCAGGTACGAGGGCGGGCCTCGCAGTGTTCCAAGCACAGCGTTCTCTCATGGCAGCTCACACAAGGGCCATGACAGAGTCTTCCTGGGCACTTGGCACTCACCAGCCATGCTGTCCTGAGGGCGTTCGAGGGCTCCGGAGATGTAGCGCTCCTCAAGGAACGCGCAGGGTGTGGTTGCCCAGCACCCGGCACGCTCAGGGGTCCTCCGAGGGAATCAACCAGTGGACCTCGACGTTGCTCAGCCGGCCCACAGGTGTCTGTCTGGAGGCACTCAGTGGCCTTGGAGGGAAAATGATGCACACCCGTGGGGCCTAGGAGTCCCCGGACGTGTACTTCCTTTAAAGCAAAGCGACTACGAACTCCTGGAAAGAGCTGCATGCCTCCCTTTCTGCACGGCTACTCAGGGCCTAACCTGGAGGCGAGTTCTCACGTTGAGGTTCCCTTTAGCTCTAGAGCCTGTCATGCGGACCGCCACCGCGGCCACGGAAGCCCCTGGTTGAGAGAGAGCAAACTCACAATTTTCCCCGAAGCATTCTTCCAGGGCTCACTGGCCTGTCGGGAGCCGGGAATGTCAGGGAGCTTCAGGGCAGGCATGAATGCCGCCCTCCAAATGGGAAAGCAGGGCTAGTTCCAGCAGGCCCCCGTTTTCATGGGCACACTCAGCGTACATCCCCGTGGTTTCTAAGGCGTCCCAAGAGACACCGGTTGCCCTGTGTTTCCTTCCCTGAGTCAACTTATCGAAGTAGGGAGTCCCGCATCCAGCGAACGGTCTCAACCAAGGAACGCCGTAGCTGCTCCTCTGGGCCTGGGGCTGCCGGCGGTGCCAAAGAAGGAACAGGACTTGCATGGCAGTAAGAACCCAAGCCGCCGTCCTCTAGGAGGCACGGTGCCTTCAGTCAGGAGGTCCTGGATGGAATGCGAAGACGAGGGTTACTCTGAGCGCAGCTCCGATTGGGGCAACGCGTAAGACCTCCGCGCCATGTGGCATGTGCCAGAACGGTGTTCGTGAACGTGTGCGAGTGCTGAGGAAACCAAGCTGCTCCAAAAGAGAGGGCAGTGCGTTTCCCTACGCTCGGCGTGCGCAGAGGGGCTCTAAAGGGCTACGGGCCCGGATGTTGCTTAGCAGACCCAGGTGCGCCTGGGGTTACTGAGTGTTCCTGCCGGGAACAGGGTGCCCCGGCTAGCCTCCCAGGTGTGCTAAAGCTGTGCTGCCGTTCAAGGTATGCAGAGCAGAGGCCACCGCCTCCTGGAAGCTGCAGCACGCCTCCGCTTCTGCACGGCAAATCAGGGCCTTACTTCCAGGCACGGGTTCACGCTGGGTGTGCCGGGAGCCACACAGCGTGCTAAGAGGCTGACTCTCTCCTCCAGCGGAGTGACTTCAGGTACGAGGGCGGGCCTCGCAGTGTTCCAAGCACAGCGTTCTCTCATGGCAGCTCACACAAGGGCCATGACAGAGTCTTCCTGGGCACTTGGCACTCACCAGCCATGCTGTCCTGAGGGCGTTCGAGGGCTCCGGAGATGTAGCGCTCCTCAAGGAACGCGCAGGGTGTGGTTGCCCAGCACCCGGCACGCTCAGGGGTCCTCCGAGGGAATCAACCAATGGACCTCGACGTTGCTCAGCCGGCCCACAGGTGTCTGTCTGGAGGCACTCAGTGACCTTGGAGGGAAAATGATGCACACCCGTGGGGCCTAGGAGTCCCCGGACGTGTACTTCCTTTAAAGCAAAGCGACTAAGAACTCCTGGAAAGAGCTGCATGCCTCCCTTTCTGCACGGCTACTCAGGGCCTAACCTGGAGGCGAGTTCTCACGTTGAGGTTCCCTTTAGCTCTAGAGCCTGTCATGCGGACCGCCACCGCGGCCACGGAAGCCCCTGGTTGAGAGAGAGCAAACTCACAATTTTCCCCGAAGCATTCTTCCAGGGCTCACTGGCCTGTCGGGAGCCGGGAATGTCAGGGAGCTTCAAGGCAGGCATGAATGCCGCCCTCCAAATGGGAAAGCAGGGCTAGTTCCAGCAGGCCCCCGTTTTCATGGGCACACTCAGCGTACATCCCCGTGGTTTCTAAGGCGTCCCAAGAGACACCGGTTGCCCTGTGTTTCCTTCCCTGAGTCAACTTATCGAAGTAGGGAGTCCCGCATCCAGCGAACGGTCTCAACCAAGGAACGCCGTAGCTGCTCCTCTGGGCCTGGGGCTGCCGGCGGTGCCAAAGAAGGAACAGGACTTGCATGGCAGTAAGAACCCAAGCCGCCGTCCTCTAGGAGGCACGGTGCCTTCAGTCAGGAGGTCCTGGATGGAATGCGAAGACGAGGGTTACTCTGAGCGCAGCTCCGATTGGGGCAACGCGTAAGACCTCCGCGCCATGTGGCATGTGCCAGAACGGTGTTCGTGAACGTGTGCGAGTGCTGAGGAAACCAAGCTGCTCCAAAAGAGAGGGCAGTGCGTTTCCCTACGCTCGGCGTGCGCAGAGGGGCTCTAAAGGGCTACGGGCCCGGATGTTGCTTAGCAGACCCAGGTGCGCCTGGGGTTACTGAGTGTTCCTGCCGGGAACAGGGTGCCCCGGCTAGCCTCCCAGGTGTCCAGAAAGCTGTGCTGCCGTTCAAGGTATGCAGGGCAGAGGCCACCGCCTCCTGGAAGCTGCAGCACGCCTCCGCTTCTGCACGGCAAATCAGGGCCTTACTTCCAGGCACGGGTTCACGCTGGGTGTGCCGGGAGCCACACAGCGTGCTAAGAGGCTGACTCTCTCCTCCAGCGGAGTGACTTCAGGTACGAGGGCGGGCCTCGCAGTGTTCCAAGCACAGCGTTCTCTCATGGCAGCTCACACAAGGGCCATGACAGAGTCTTCCTGGGCACTTGGCACTCACCAGCCATGCTGTCCTGAGGGCGTTCGAGGGCTCCGGAGATGTAGCGCTCCTCAAGGAACGCGCAGGGTGTGGTTGCCCAGCACCCGGCACGCTCAGGGGTCCTCCGAGGGAATCAACCAGTGGACCTCGACGTTGCTCAGCCGGCCCACAGGTGTCTGTCTGGAGGCACTCAGTGGCCTTGGAGGGAAAATGATGCACACCCGTGGGGCCTAGGAGTCCCCGGACGTGTACTTCCTTTAAAGCAAAGCGACTACGAACTCCTGGAAAGAGCTGCATGCCTCCCTTTCTGCACGGCTACTCAGGGCCTAACCTGGAGGCGAGTTCTCACGTTGAGGTTCCCTTTAGCTCTAGAGCCTGTCATGCGGACCGCCACCGCGGCCACGGAAGCCCCTGGTTGAGAGAGAGCAAACTCACAATTTTCCCCGAAGCATTCTTCCAGGGCTCACTGGCCTGTCGGGAGCCGGGAATGTCAGGGAGCTTCAGGGCAGGCATGAATGCCGCCCTCCAAATGGGAAAGCAGGGCTAGTTCCAGCAGGCCCCCGTTTTCATGGGCACACTCAGCGTACATCCCCGTGGTTTCTAAGGCGTCCCAAGAGACACCGGTTGCCCTGTGTTTCCTTCCCTGAGTCAACTTATCGAAGTAGGGAGTCCCGCATCCAGCGAACGGTCTCAACCAAGGAACGCCGTAGCTGCTCCTCTGGGCCTGGGGCTGCCGGCGGTGCCAAAGAAGGAACAGGACTTGCATGGCAGTAAGAACCCAAGCCGCCGTCCTCTAGGAGGCACGGTGCCTTCAGTCAGGAGGTCCTGGATGGAATGCGAGGACGAGGGTTACTCTGAGCGCAGCTCCGATTGGGGCAACGCGTAAGACCTCCGCGCCATGTGGCATGTGCCAGAACGGTGTTCGTGAACGTGTGCGAGTGCTGAGGAAACCAAGCTGCTCCAAAAGAGAGGGCAGTGCGTTTCCCTACGCTCGGCGTGCGCAGAGGGGCTCTAAAGGGCTACGGGCCCGGATGTTGCTTAGCAGACCCAGGTGCGCCTGGGGTTACTCAGTGTTCCTGCCGGGAACAGGGTGCCCCGGCTAGCCTCCCAGGTGTCCAGAAAGCTGTGCTGCCGTTCAAGGTATGCAGGGCAGAGGCCACCGCCTCCTGGAAGCTGCAGCACGCCTCCGCTTCTGCACGGCAAATCAGGGCCTTACTTCCAGGCACGGGTTCACGCTGGGTGTGCCGGGAGCCACACAGCGTGCTAAGAGGCTGACTCTCTCCTCCAGCGGAGTGACTTCAGGTACGAGGGCGGGCCTCGCAGTGTTCCAAGCACAGCGTTCTCTCATGGCAGCTCACACAAGGGCCATGACAGAGTCTTCCTGGGCACTTGGCACTCACCAGCCATGCTGTCCTGAGGGCGTTCGAGGGCTCCGGAGATGTAGCGCTCCTCAAGGAACGCGCAGGGTGTGGTTGCCCAGCACCCGGCACGCTCAGGGGTCCTCCGAGGGAATCAACCAGTGGACCTCGACGTTGCTCAGCCGGCCCACAGGTGTCTGTCTGGAGGCACTCAGTGACCTTGGAGGGAAAATGATGCACACCCGTGGGGCCTAGGAGTCCCCGGACGTGTACTTCCTTTAAAGCAAAGCGACTAAGAACTCCTGGAAAGAGCTGCATGCCTCCCTTTCTGCACGGCTACTCAGAGCCTAACCTGGAGGCGAGTTCTCACGTTGAGGTTCCCTTTAGCTCTAGAGCCTGTCATGCGGACCGCCACCGCGGCCACGGAAGCCCCTGGTTGAGAGAGAGCAAACTCACAATTTTCCCCGAAGCATTCTTCCAGGGCTCACTGGCCTGTCGGGAGCCGGGAATGTCAGGGAGCTTCAGGGCAGGCATGAATGCCGCCCTCCAAATGGGAAAGCAGGGCTAGTTCCAGCAGGCCCCCGTTTTCATGGGCACACTCAGCGTACATCCCCGTGGTTTCTAAGGCGTCCCAAGAGACACCGGTTGCCCTGTGTTTCCTTCCCTGAGTCAACTTATCGAAGTAGGGAGTCCCGCATCCAGCGAACGGTCTCAACCAAGGAACGCCGTAGCTGCTCCTCTGGGCCTGGGGCTGCCGGCGGTGCCAAAGAAGGAACAGGACTTGCATGGCAGTAAGAACCCAAGCCGCCGTCCTCTAGGAGGCACGGTGCCTTCAGTCAGGAGGTCCTGGATGGAATGCGAAGACGAGGGTTACTCTGAGCGCAGCTCCGATTGGGGCAACGCGTAAGACCTCCGCGCCATGTGGCATGTGCCAGAACGGTGTTCGTGAACGTGTGCGAGTGCTGAGGAAACCAAGCTGCTCCAAAAGAGAGGGCAGTGCGTTTCCCTACGCTCGGCGTGCGCAGAGGGGCTCTAAAGGGCTACGGGCCCGGATGTTGCTTAGCAGACCCAGGTGCGCCTGGGGTTACTGAGTGTTCCTGCCGGGAACAGGGTGCCCCGGCTAGCCTCCCAGGTGTCCAGAAAGCTGTGCTGCCGTTCAAGGTATGCAGGGCAGAGGCCACCGCCTCCTGGAAGCTGCAGCACGCCTCCGCTTCTGCACGGCAAATCAGGGCCTTACTTCCAGGCACGGGTTCACGCTGGGTGTGCCGGGAGCCACACAGCGTGCTAAGAGGCTGACTCTCTCCTCCAGCGGAGTGACTTCAGGTACGAGGGCGGGCCTCGCAGTGTTCCAAGCACAGCGTTCTCTCATGGCAGCTCACACAAGGGCCATGACAGAGTCTTCCTGGGCACTTGGCACTCACCAGCCATGCTGTCCTGAGGGCGTTCGAGGGCTCCGGAGATGTAGCGCTCCTCAAGGAACGCGCAGGGTGTGGTTGCCCAGCACCCGGCACGCTCAGGGGTCCTCCGAGGGAATCAACCAGTGGACCTCGACGTTGCTCAGCCGGCCCACAGGTGTCTGTCTGGAGGCACTCAGTGGCCTTGGAGGGAAAATGATGCACACCCGTGGGGCCTAGGAGTCCCCGGACGTGTACTTCCTTTAAAGCAAAGCGACTACGAACTCCTGGAAAGAGCTGCATGCCTCCCTTTCTGCACGGCTACTCAGGGCCTAACCTGGAGGCGAGTTCTCACGTTGAGGTTCCCTTTAGCTCTAGAGCCTGTCATGCGGACCGCCACCGCGGCCACGGAAGCCCCTGGTTGAGAGAGAGCAAACTCACAATTTTCCCCGAAGCATTCTTCCAGGGCTCACTGGCCTGTCGGGAGCCGGGAATGTCAGGGAGCTTCAGGGCAGGCATGAATGCCGCCCTCCAAATGGGAAAGCAGGGCTAGTTCCAGCAGGCCCCCGTTTTCATGGGCACACTCAGCGTACATCCCCGTGGTTTCTAAGGCGTCCCAAGAGACACCGGTTGCCCTGTGTTTCCTTCCCTGAGTCAACTTATCGAAGTAGGGAGTCCCGCATCCAGCGAACGGTCTCAACCAAGGAACGCCGTAGCTGCTCCTCTGGGCCTGGGGCTGCCGGCGGTGCCAAAGAAGGAACAGGACTTGCATGGCAGTAAGAACCCAAGCCGCCGTCCTCTAGGAGGCACGGTGCCTTCAGTCAGGAGGTCCTGGATGGAATGCGAAGACGAGGGTTACTCTGAGCGCAGCTCCGATTGGGGCAACGCGTAAGACCTCCGCGCCATGTGGCATGTGCCAGAACGGTGTTCGTGAACGTGTGCGAGTGCTGAGGAAACCAAGCTGCTCCAAAAGAGAGGGCAGTGCGTTTCCCTACGCTCGGCGTGCGCAGAGGGGCTCTAAAGGGCTACGGGCCCGGATGTTGCTTAGCAGACCCAGGTGCGCCTGGGGTTACTCAGTGTTCCTGCCGGGAACAGGGTGCCCCGGCTAGCCTCCCAGGTGTGCTAAAGCTGTGCTGCCGTTCAAGGTATGCAGAGCAGAGGCCACCGCCTCCTGGAAGCTGCAGCACGCCTCCGCTTCTGCACGGCAAATCAGGGCCTTACTTCCAGGCACGGGTTCACGCTGGGTGTGCCGGGAGCCACACAGCGTGCTAAGAGGCTGACTCTCTCCTCCAGCGGAGTGACTTCAGGTACGAGGGCGGGCCTCGCAGTGTTCCAAGCACAGCGTTCTCTCATGGCAGCTCACACAAGGGCCATGACAGAGTCTTCCTGGGCACTTGGCACTCACCAGCCATGCTGTCCTGAGGGCGTTCGAGGGCTCCGGAGATGTAGCGCTCCTCAAGGAACGCGCAGGGTGTGGTTGCCCAGCACCCGGCACGCTCAGGGGTCCTCCGAGGGAATCAACCAATGGACCTCGACGTTGCTCAGCCGGCCCACAGGTGTCTGTCTGGAGGCACTCAGTGACCTTGGAGGGAAAATGATGCACACCCGTGGGGCCTAGGAGTCCCCGGACGTGTACTTCCTTTAAAGCAAAGCGACTAAGAACTCCTGGAAAGAGCTGCATGCCTCCCTTTCTGCACGGCTACTCAGGGCCTAACCTGGAGGCGAGTTCTCACGTTGAGGTTCCCTTTAGCTCTAGAGCCTGTCATGCGGACCGCCACCGCGGCCACGGAAGCCCCTGGTTGAGAGAGAGCAAACTCACAATTTTCCCCGAAGCATTCTTCCAGGGCTCACTGGCCTGTCGGGAGCCGGGAATGTCAGGGAGCTTCAAGGCAGGCATGAATGCCGCCCTCCAAATGGGAAAGCAGGGCTAGTTCCAGCAGGCCCCCGTTTTCATGGGCACACTCAGCGTACATCCCCGTGGTTTCTAAGGCGTCCCAAGAGACACCGGTTGCCCTGTGTTTCCTTCCCTGAGTCAACTTATCGAAGTAGGGAGTCCCGCATCCAGCGAACGGTCTCAACCAAGGAACGCCGTAGCTGCTCCTCTGGGCCTGGGGCTGCCGGCGGTGCCAAAGAAGGAACAGGACTTGCATGGCAGTAAGAACCCAAGCCGCCGTCCTCTAGGAGGCACGGTGCCTTCAGTCAGGAGGTCCTGGATGGAATGCGAAGACGAGGGTTACTCTGAGCGCAGCTCCGATTGGGGCAACGCGTAAGACCTCCGCGCCATGTGGCATGTGCCAGAACGGTGTTCGTGAACGTGTGCGAGTGCTGAGGAAACCAAGCTGCTCCAAAAGAGAGGGCAGTGCGTTTCCCTACGCTCGGCGTGCGCAGAGGGGCTCTAAAGGGCTACGGGCCCGGATGTTGCTTAGCAGACCCAGGTGCGCCTGGGGTTACTCAGTGTTCCTGCCGGGAACAGGGTGCCCCGGCTAGCCTCCCAGGTGTCCAGAAAGCTGTGCTGCCGTTCAAGGTATGCAGGGCAGAGGCCACCGCCTCCTGGAAGCTGCAGCACGCCTCCGCTTCTGCACGGCAAATCAGGGCCTTACTTCCAGGCACGGGTTCACGCTGGGTGTGCCGGGAGCCACACAGCGTGCTAAGAGGCTGACTCTCTCCTCCAGCGGAGTGACTTCAGGTACGAGGGCGGGCCTCGCAGTGTTCCAAGCACAGCGTTCTCTCATGGCAGCTCACACAAGGGCCATGACAGAGTCTTCCTGGGCACTTGGCACTCACCAGCCATGCTGTCCTGAGGGCGTTCGAGGGCTCCGGAGATGTAGCGCTCCTCAAGGAACGCGCAGGGTGTGGTTGCCCAGCACCCGGCACGCTCAGGGGTCCTCCGAGGGAATCAACCAGTGGACCTCGACGTTGCTCAGCCGGCCCACAGGTGTCTGTCTGGAGGCACTCAGTGACCTTGGAGGGAAAATGATGCACACCCGTGGGGCCTAGGAGTCCCCGGACGTGTACTTCCTTTAAAGCAAAGCGACTAAGAACTCCTGGAAAGAGCTGCATGCCTCCCTTTCTGCACGGCTACTCAGAGCCTAACCTGGAGGCGAGTTCTCACGTTGAGGTTCCCTTTAGCTCTAGAGCCTGTCATGCGGACCGCCACCGCGGCCACGGAAGCCCCTGGTTGAGAGAGAGCAAACTCACAATTTTCCCCGAAGCATTCTTCCAGGGCTCACTGGCCTGTCGGGAGCCGGGAATGTCAGGGAGCTTCAGGGCAGGCATGAATGCCGCCCTCCAAATGGGAAAGCAGGGCTAGTTCCAGCAGGCCCCCGTTTTCATGGGCACACTCAGCGTACATCCCCGTGGTTTCTAAGGCGTCCCAAGAGACACCGGTTGCCCTGTGTTTCCTTCCCTGAGTCAACTTATCGAAGTAGGGAGTCCCGCATCCAGCGAACGGTCTCAACCAAGGAACGCCGTAGCTGCTCCTCTGGGCCTGGGGCTGCCGGCGGTGCCAAAGAAGGAACAGGACTTGCATGGCAGTAAGAACCCAAGCCGCCGTCCTCTAGGAGGCACGGTGCCTTCAGTCAGGAGGTCCTGGATGGAATGCGAAGACGAGGGTTACTCTGAGCGCAGCTCCGATTGGGGCAACGCGTAAGACCTCCGCGCCATGTGGCATGTGCCAGAACGGTGTTCGTGAACGTGTGCGAGTGCTGAGGAAACCAAGCTGCTCCAAAAGAGAGGGCAGTGCGTTTCCCTACGCTCGGCGTGCGCAGAGGGGCTCTAAAGGGCTACGGGCCCGGATGTTGCTTAGCAGACCCAGGTGCGCCTGGGGTTACTGAGTGTTCCTGCCGGGAACAGGGTGCCCCGGCTAGCCTCCCAGGTGTCCAGAAAGCTGTGCTGCCGTTCAAGGTATGCAGGGCAGAGGCCACCGCCTCCTGGAAGCTGCAGCACGCCTCCGCTTCTGCACGGCAAATCAGGGCCTTACTTCCAGGCACGGGTTCACGCTGGGTGTGCCGGGAGCCACACAGCGTGCTAAGAGGCTGACTCTCTCCTCCAGCGGAGTGACTTCAGGTACGAGGGCGGGCCTCGCAGTGTTCCAAGCACAGCGTTCTCTCATGGCAGCTCACACAAGGGCCATGACAGAGTCTTCCTGGGCACTTGGCACTCACCAGCCATGCTGTCCTGAGGGCGTTCGAGGGCTCCGGAGATGTAGCGCTCCTCAAGGAACGCGCAGGGTGTGGTTGCCCAGCACCCGGCACGCTCAGGGGTCCTCCGAGGGAATCAACCAGTGGACCTCGACGTTGCTCAGCCGGCCCACAGGTGTCTGTCTGGAGGCACTCAGTGGCCTTGGAGGGAAAATGATGCACACCCGTGGGGCCTAGGAGTCCCCGGACGTGTACTTCCTTTAAAGCAAAGCGACTACGAACTCCTGGAAAGAGCTGCATGCCTCCCTTTCTGCACGGCTACTCAGGGCCTAACCTGGAGGCGAGTTCTCACGTTGAGGTTCCCTTTAGCTCTAGAGCCTGTCATGCGGACCGCCACCGCGGCCACGGAAGCCCCTGGTTGAGAGAGAGCAAACTCACAATTTTCCCCGAAGCATTCTTCCAGGGCTCACTGGCCTGTCGGGAGCCGGGAATGTCAGGGAGCTTCAGGGCAGGCATGAATGCCGCCCTCCAAATGGGAAAGCAGGGCTAGTTCCAGCAGGCCCCCGTTTTCATGGGCACACTCAGCGTACATCCCCGTGGTTTCTAAGGCGTCCCAAGAGACACCGGTTGCCCTGTGTTTCCTTCCCTGAGTCAACTTATCGAAGTAGGGAGTCCCGCATCCAGCGAACGGTCTCAACCAAGGAACGCCGTAGCTGCTCCTCTGGGCCTGGGGCTGCCGGCGGTGCCAAAGAAGGAACAGGACTTGCATGGCAGTAAGAACCCAAGCCGCCGTCCTCTAGGAGGCACGGTGCCTTCAGTCAGGAGGTCCTGGATGGAATGCGAAGACGAGGGTTACTCTGAGCGCAGCTCCGATTGGGGCAACGCGTAAGACCTCCGCGCCATGTGGCATGTGCCAGAACGGTGTTCGTGAACGTGTGCGAGTGCTGAGGAAACCAAGCTGCTCCAAAAGAGAGGGCAGTGCGTTTCCCTACGCTCGGCGTGCGCAGAGGGGCTCTAAAGGGCTACGGGCCCGGATGTTGCTTAGCAGACCCAGGTGCGCCTGGGGTTACTCAGTGTTCCTGCCGGGAACAGGGTGCCCCGGCTAGCCTCCCAGGTGTGCTAAAGCTGTGCTGCCGTTCAAGGTATGCAGAGCAGAGGCCACCGCCTCCTGGAAGCTGCAGCACGCCTCCGCTTCTGCACGGCAAATCAGGGCCTTACTTCCAGGCACGGGTTCACGCTGGGTGTGCCGGGAGCCACACAGCGTGCTAAGAGGCTGACTCTCTCCTCCAGCGGAGTGACTTCAGGTACGAGGGCGGGCCTCGCAGTGTTCCAAGCACAGCGTTCTCTCATGGCAGCTCACACAAGGGCCATGACAGAGTCTTCCTGGGCACTTGGCACTCACCAGCCATGCTGTCCTGAGGGCGTTCGAGGGCTCCGGAGATGTAGCGCTCCTCAAGGAACGCGCAGGGTGTGGTTGCCCAGCACCCGGCACGCTCAGGGGTCCTCCGAGGGAATCAACCAATGGACCTCGACGTTGCTCAGCCGGCCCACAGGTGTCTGTCTGGAGGCACTCAGTGACCTTGGAGGGAAAATGATGCACACCCGTGGGGCCTAGGAGTCCCCGGACGTGTACTTCCTTTAAAGCAAAGCGACTAAGAACTCCTGGAAAGAGCTGCATGCCTCCCTTTCTGCACGGCTACTCAGGGCCTAACCTGGAGGCGAGTTCTCACGTTGAGGTTCCCTTTAGCTCTAGAGCCTGTCATGCGGACCGCCACCGCGGCCACGGAAGCCCCTGGTTGAGAGAGAGCAAACTCACAATTTTCCCCGAAGCATTCTTCCAGGGCTCACTGGCCTGTCGGGAGCCGGGAATGTCAGGGAGCTTCAAGGCAGGCATGAATGCCGCCCTCCAAATGGGAAAGCAGGGCTAGTTCCAGCAGGCCCCCGTTTTCATGGGCACACTCAGCGTACATCCCCGTGGTTTCTAAGGCGTCCCAAGAGACACCGGTTGCCCTGTGTTTCCTTCCCTGAGTCAACTTATCGAAGTAGGGAGTCCCGCATCCAGCGAACGGTCTCAACCAAGGAACGCCGTAGCTGCTCCTCTGGGCCTGGGGCTGCCGGCGGTGCCAAAGAAGGAACAGGACTTGCATGGCAGTAAGAACCCAAGCCGCCGTCCTCTAGGAGGCACGGTGCCTTCAGTCAGGAGGTCCTGGATGGAATGCGAAGACGAGGGTTACTCTGAGCGCAGCTCCGATTGGGGCAACGCGTAAGACCTCCGCGCCATGTGGCATGTGCCAGAACGGTGTTCGTGAACGTGTGCGAGTGCTGAGGAAACCAAGCTGCTCCAAAAGAGAGGGCAGTGCGTTTCCCTACGCTCGGCGTGCGCAGAGGGGCTCTAAAGGGCTACGGGCCCGGATGTTGCTTAGCAGACCCAGGTGCGCCTGGGGTTACTCAGTGTTCCTGCCGGGAACAGGGTGCCCCGGCTAGCCTCCCAGGTGTCCAGAAAGCTGTGCTGCCGTTCAAGGTATGCAGGGCAGAGGCCACCGCCTCCTGGAAGCTGCAGCACGCCTCCGCTTCTGCACGGCAAATCAGGGCCTTACTTCCAGGCACGGGTTCACGCTGGGTGTGCCGGGAGCCACACAGCGTGCTAAGAGGCTGACTCTCTCCTCCAGCGGAGTGACTTCAGGTACGAGGGCGGGCCTCGCAGTGTTCCAAGCACAGCGTTCTCTCATGGCAGCTCACACAAGGGCCATGACAGAGTCTTCCTGGGCACTTGGCACTCACCAGCCATGCTGTCCTGAGGGCGTTCGAGGGCTCCGGAGATGTAGCGCTCCTCAAGGAACGCGCAGGGTGTGGTTGCCCAGCACCCGGCACGCTCAGGGGTCCTCCGAGGGAATCAACCAGTGGACCTCGACGTTGCTCAGCCGGCCCACAGGTGTCTGTCTGGAGGCACTCAGTGACCTTGGAGGGAAAATGATGCACACCCGTGGGGCCTAGGAGTCCCCGGACGTGTACTTCCTTTAAAGCAAAGCGACTAAGAACTCCTGGAAAGAGCTGCATGCCTCCCTTTCTGCACGGCTACTCAGAGCCTAACCTGGAGGCGAGTTCTCACGTTGAGGTTCCCTTTAGCTCTAGAGCCTGTCATGCGGACCGCCACCGCGGCCACGGAAGCCCCTGGTTGAGAGAGAGCAAACTCACAATTTTCCCCGAAGCATTCTTCCAGGGCTCACTGGCCTGTCGGGAGCCGGGAATGTCAGGGAGCTTCAGGGCAGGCATGAATGCCGCCCTCCAAATGGGAAAGCAGGGCTAGTTCCAGCAGGCCCCCGTTTTCATGGGCACACTCAGCGTACATCCCCGTGGTTTCTAAGGCGTCCCAAGAGACACCGGTTGCCCTGTGTTTCCTTCCCTGAGTCAACTTATCGAAGTAGGGAGTCCCGCATCCAGCGAACGGTCTCAACCAAGGAACGCCGTAGCTGCTCCTCTGGGCCTGGGGCTGCCGGCGGTGCCAAAGAAGGAACAGGACTTGCATGGCAGTAAGAACCCAAGCCGCCGTCCTCTAGGAGGCACGGTGCCTTCAGTCAGGAGGTCCTGGATGGAATGCGAAGACGAGGGTTACTCTGAGCGCAGCTCCGATTGGGGCAACGCGTAAGACCTCCGCGCCATGTGGCATGTGCCAGAACGGTGTTCGTGAACGTGTGCGAGTGCTGAGGAAACCAAGCTGCTCCAAAAGAGAGGGCAGTGCGTTTCCCTACGCTCGGCGTGCGCAGAGGGGCTCTAAAGGGCTACGGGCCCGGATGTTGCTTAGCAGACCCAGGTGCGCCTGGGGTTACTCAGTGTTCCTGCCGGGAACAGGGTGCCCCGGCTAGCCTCCCAGGTGTCCAGAAAGCTGTGCTGCCGTTCAAGGTATGCAGGGCAGAGGCCACCGCCTCCTGGAAGCTGCAGCACGCCTCCGCTTCTGCACGGCAAATCAGGGCCTTACTTCCAGGCACGGGTTCACGCTGGGTGTGCCGGGAGCCACACAGCGTGCTAAGAGGCTGACTCTCTCCTCCAGCGGAGTGACTTCAGGTACGAGGGCGGGCCTCGCAGTGTTCCAAGCACAGCGTTCTCTCATGGCAGCTCACACAAGGGCCATGACAGAGTCTTCCTGGGCACTTGGCACTCACCAGCCATGCTGTCCTGAGGGCGTTCGAGGGCTCCGGAGATGTAGCGCTCCTCAAGGAACGCGCAGGGTGTGGTTGCCCAGCACCCGGCACGCTCAGGGGTCCTCCGAGGGAATCAACCAGTGGACCTCGACGTTGCTCAGCCGGCCCACAGGTGTCTGTCTGGAGGCACTCAGTGGCCTTGGAGGGAAAATGATGCACACCCGTGGGGCCTAGGAGTCCCCGGACGTGTACTTCCTTTAAAGCAAAGCGACTACGAACTCCTGGAAAGAGCTGCATGCCTCCCTTTCTGCACGGCTACTCAGGGCCTAACCTGGAGGCGAGTTCTCACGTTGAGGTTCCCTTTAGCTCTAGAGCCTGTCATGCGGACCGCCACCGCGGCCACGGAAGCCCCTGGTTGAGAGAGAGCAAACTCACAATTTTCCCCGAAGCATTCTTCCAGGGCTCACTGGCCTGTCGGGAGCCGGGAATGTCAGGGAGCTTCAGGGCAGGCATGAATGCCGCCCTCCAAATGGGAAAGCAGGGCTAGTTCCAGCAGGCCCCCGTTTTCATGGGCACACTCAGCGTACATCCCCGTGGTTTCTAAGGCGTCCCAAGAGACACCGGTTGCCCTGTGTTTCCTTCCCTGAGTCAACTTATCGAAGTAGGGAGTCCCGCATCCAGCGAACGGTCTCAACCAAGGAACGCCGTAGCTGCTCCTCTGGGCCTGGGGCTGCCGGCGGTGCCAAAGAAGGAACAGGACTTGCATGGCAGTAAGAACCCAAGCCGCCGTCCTCTAGGAGGCACGGTGCCTTCAGTCAGGAGGTCCTGGATGGAATGCGAGGACGAGGGTTACTCTGAGCGCAGCTCCGATTGGGGCAACGTGTAAGACCTCCGCGCCATGTGGCATGTGCCAGAACGGTGTTCGTGAACGTGTGCGAGTGCTGAGGAAACCAAGCTGCTCCAAAAGAGAGGGCAGTGCGTTTCCCTACGCTCGGCGTGCGCAGAGGGGCTCTAAAGGGCTACGGGCCCGGATGTTGCTTAGCAGACCCAGGTGCGCCTGGGGTTACTCAGTGTTCCTGCCGGGAACAGGGTGCCCCGGCTAGCCTCCCAGGTGTCCAGAAAGCTGTGCTGCCGTTCAAGGTATGCAGGGCAGAGGCCACCGCCTCCTGGAAGCTGCAGCACGCCTCCGCTTCTGCACGGCAAATCAGGGCCTTACTTCCAGGCACGGGTTCACGCTGGGTGTGCCGGGAGCCACACAGCGTGCTAAGAGGCTGACTCTCTCCTCCAGCGGAGTGACTTCAGGTACGAGGGCGGGCCTCGCAGTGTTCCAAGCACAGCGTTCTCTCATGGCAGCTCACACAAGGGCCATGACAGAGTCTTCCTGGGCACTTGGCACTCACCAGCCATGCTGTCCTGAGGGCGTTCGAGGGCTCCGGAGATGTAGCGCTCCTCAAGGAACGCGCAGGGTGTGGTTGCCCAGCACCCGGCACGCTCAGGGGTCCTCCGAGGGAATCAACCAGTGGACCTCGACGTTGCTCAGCCGGCCCACAGGTGTCTGTCTGGAGGCACTCAGTGACCTTGGAGGGAAAATGATGCACACCCGTGGGGCCTAGGAGTCCCCGGACGTGTACTTCCTTTAAAGCAAAGCGACTAAGAACTCCTGGAAAGAGCTGCATGCCTCCCTTTCTGCACGGCTACTCAGAGCCTAACCTGGAGGCGAGTTCTCACGTTGAGGTTCCCTTTAGCTCTAGAGCCTGTCATGCGGACCGCCACCGCGGCCACGGAAGCCCCTGGTTGAGAGAGAGCAAACTCACAATTTTCCCCGAAGCATTCTTCCAGGGCTCACTGGCCTGTCGGGAGCCGGGAATGTCAGGGAGCTTCAGGGCAGGCATGAATGCCGCCCTCCAAATGGGAAAGCAGGGCTAGTTCCAGCAGGCCCCCGTTTTCATGGGCACACTCAGCGTACATCCCCGTGGTTTCTAAGGCGTCCCAAGAGACACCGGTTGCCCTGTGTTTCCTTCCCTGAGTCAACTTATCGAAGTAGGGAGTCCCGCATCCAGCGAACGGTCTCAACCAAGGAACGCCGTAGCTGCTCCTCTGGGCCTGGGGCTGCCGGCGGTGCCAAAGAAGGAACAGGACTTGCATGGCAGTAAGAACCCAAGCCGCCGTCCTCTAGGAGGCACGGTGCCTTCAGTCAGGAGGTCCTGGATGGAATGCGAAGACGAGGGTTACTCTGAGCGCAGCTCCGATTGGGGCAACGCGTAAGACCTCCGCGCCATGTGGCATGTGCCAGAACGGTGTTCGTGAACGTGTGCGAGTGCTGAGGAAACCAAGCTGCTCCAAAAGAGAGGGCAGTGCGTTTCCCTACGCTCGGCGTGCGCAGAGGGGCTCTAAAGGGCTACGGGCCCGGATGTTGCTTAGCAGACCCAGGTGCGCCTGGGGTTACTGAGTGTTCCTGCCGGGAACAGGGTGCCCCGGCTAGCCTCCCAGGTGTCCAGAAAGCTGTGCTGCCGTTCAAGGTATGCAGGGCAGAGGCCACCGCCTCCTGGAAGCTGCAGCACGCCTCCGCTTCTGCACGGCAAATCAGGGCCTTACTTCCAGGCACGGGTTCACGCTGGGTGTGCCGGGAGCCACACAGCGTGCTAAGAGGCTGACTCTCTCCTCCAGCGGAGTGACTTCAGGTACGAGGGCGGGCCTCGCAGTGTTCCAAGCACAGCGTTCTCTCATGGCAGCTCACACAAGGGCCATGACAGAGTCTTCCTGGGCACTTGGCACTCACCAGCCATGCTGTCCTGAGGGCGTTCGAGGGCTCCGGAGATGTAGCGCTCCTCAAGGAACGCGCAGGGTGTGGTTGCCCAGCACCCGGCACGCTCAGGGGTCCTCCGAGGGAATCAACCAGTGGACCTCGACGTTGCTCAGCCGGCCCACAGGTGTCTGTCTGGAGGCACTCAGTGGCCTTGGAGGGAAAATGATGCACACCCGTGGGGCCTAGGAGTCCCCGGACGTGTACTTCCTTTAAAGCAAAGCGACTACGAACTCCTGGAAAGAGCTGCATGCCTCCCTTTCTGCACGGCTACTCAGGGCCTAACCTGGAGGCGAGTTCTCACGTTGAGGTTCCCTTTAGCTCTAGAGCCTGTCATGCGGACCGCCACCGCGGCCACGGAAGCCCCTGGTTGAGAGAGAGCAAACTCACAATTTTCCCCGAAGCATTCTTCCAGGGCTCACTGGCCTGTCGGGAGCCGGGAATGTCAGGGAGCTTCAGGGCAGGCATGAATGCCGCCCTCCAAATGGGAAAGCAGGGCTAGTTCCAGCAGGCCCCCGTTTTCATGGGCACACTCAGCGTACATCCCCGTGGTTTCTAAGGCGTCCCAAGAGACACCGGTTGCCCTGTGTTTCCTTCCCTGAGTCAACTTATCGAAGTAGGGAGTCCCGCATCCAGCGAACGGTCTCAACCAAGGAACGCCGTAGCTGCTCCTCTGGGCCTGGGGCTGCCGGCGGTGCCAAAGAAGGAACAGGACTTGCATGGCAGTAAGAACCCAAGCCGCCGTCCTCTAGGAGGCACGGTGCCTTCAGTCAGGAGGTCCTGGATGGAATGCGAAGACGAGGGTTACTCTGAGCGCAGCTCCGATTGGGGCAACGCGTAAGACCTCCGCGCCATGTGGCATGTGCCAGAACGGTGTTCGTGAACGTGTGCGAGTGCTGAGGAAACCAAGCTGCTCCAAAAGAGAGGGCAGTGCGTTTCCCTACGCTCGGCGTGCGCAGAGGGGCTCTAAAGGGCTACGGGCCCGGATGTTGCTTAGCAGACCCAGGTGCGCCTGGGGTTACTCAGTGTTCCTGCCGGGAACAGGGTGCCCCGGCTAGCCTCCCAGGTGTGCTAAAGCTGTGCTGCCGTTCAAGGTATGCAGAGCAGAGGCCACCGCCTCCTGGAAGCTGCAGCACGCCTCCGCTTCTGCACGGCAAATCAGGGCCTTACTTCCAGGCACGGGTTCACGCTGGGTGTGCCGGGAGCCACACAGCGTGCTAAGAGGCTGACTCTCTCCTCCAGCGGAGTGACTTCAGGTACGAGGGCGGGCCTCGCAGTGTTCCAAGCACAGCGTTCTCTCATGGCAGCTCACACAAGGGCCATGACAGAGTCTTCCTGGGCACTTGGCACTCACCAGCCATGCTGTCCTGAGGGCGTTCGAGGGCTCCGGAGATGTAGCGCTCCTCAAGGAACGCGCAGGGTGTGGTTGCCCAGCACCCGGCACGCTCAGGGGTCCTCCGAGGGAATCAACCAATGGACCTCGACGTTGCTCAGCCGGCCCACAGGTGTCTGTCTGGAGGCACTCAGTGACCTTGGAGGGAAAATGATGCACACCCGTGGGGCCTAGGAGTCCCCGGACGTGTACTTCCTTTAAAGCAAAGCGACTAAGAACTCCTGGAAAGAGCTGCATGCCTCCCTTTCTGCACGGCTACTCAGGGCCTAACCTGGAGGCGAGTTCTCACGTTGAGGTTCCCTTTAGCTCTAGAGCCTGTCATGCGGACCGCCACCGCGGCCACGGAAGCCCCTGGTTGAGAGAGAGCAAACTCACAATTTTCCCCGAAGCATTCTTCCAGGGCTCACTGGCCTGTCGGGAGCCGGGAATGTCAGGGAGCTTCAAGGCAGGCATGAATGCCGCCCTCCAAATGGGAAAGCAGGGCTAGTTCCAGCAGGCCCCCGTTTTCATGGGCACACTCAGCGTACATCCCCGTGGTTTCTAAGGCGTCCCAAGAGACACCGGTTGCCCTGTGTTTCCTTCCCTGAGTCAACTTATCGAAGTAGGGAGTCCCGCATCCAGCGAACGGTCTCAACCAAGGAACGCCGTAGCTGCTCCTCTGGGCCTGGGGCTGCCGGCGGTGCCAAAGAAGGAACAGGACTTGCATGGCAGTAAGAACCCAAGCCGCCGTCCTCTAGGAGGCACGGTGCCTTCAGTCAGGAGGTCCTGGATGGAATGCGAAGACGAGGGTTACTCTGAGCGCAGCTCCGATTGGGGCAACGCGTAAGACCTCCGCGCCATGTGGCATGTGCCAGAACGGTGTTCGTGAACGTGTGCGAGTGCTGAGGAAACCAAGCTGCTCCAAAAGAGAGGGCAGTGCGTTTCCCTACGCTCGGCGTGCGCAGAGGGGCTCTAAAGGGCTACGGGCCCGGATGTTGCTTAGCAGACCCAGGTGCGCCTGGGGTTACTCAGTGTTCCTGCCGGGAACAGGGTGCCCCGGCTAGCCTCCCAGGTGTCCAGAAAGCTGTGCTGCCGTTCAAGGTATGCAGGGCAGAGGCCACCGCCTCCTGGAAGCTGCAGCACGCCTCCGCTTCTGCACGGCAAATCAGGGCCTTACTTCCAGGCACGGGTTCACGCTGGGTGTGCCGGGAGCCACACAGCGTGCTAAGAGGCTGACTCTCTCCTCCAGCGGAGTGACTTCAGGTACGAGGGCGGGCCTCGCAGTGTTCCAAGCACAGCGTTCTCTCATGGCAGCTCACACAAGGGCCATGACAGAGTCTTCCTGGGCACTTGGCACTCACCAGCCATGCTGTCCTGAGGGCGTTCGAGGGCTCCGGAGATGTAGCGCTCCTCAAGGAACGCGCAGGGTGTGGTTGCCCAGCACCCGGCACGCTCAGGGGTCCTCCGAGGGAATCAACCAGTGGACCTCGACGTTGCTCAGCCGGCCCACAGGTGTCTGTCTGGAGGCACTCAGTGACCTTGGAGGGAAAATGATGCACACCCGTGGGGCCTAGGAGTCCCCGGACGTGTACTTCCTTTAAAGCAAAGCGACTAAGAACTCCTGGAAAGAGCTGCATGCCTCCCTTTCTGCACGGCTACTCAGAGCCTAACCTGGAGGCGAGTTCTCACGTTGAGGTTCCCTTTAGCTCTAGAGCCTGTCATGCGGACCGCCACCGCGGCCACGGAAGCCCCTGGTTGAGAGAGAGCAAACTCACAATTTTCCCCGAAGCATTCTTCCAGGGCTCACTGGCCTGTCGGGAGCCGGGAATGTCAGGGAGCTTCAGGGCAGGCATGAATGCCGCCCTCCAAATGGGAAAGCAGGGCTAGTTCCAGCAGGCCCCCGTTTTCATGGGCACACTCAGCGTACATCCCCGTGGTTTCTAAGGCGTCCCAAGAGACACCGGTTGCCCTGTGTTTCCTTCCCTGAGTCAACTTATCGAAGTAGGGAGTCCCGCATCCAGCGAACGGTCTCAACCAAGGAACGCCGTAGCTGCTCCTCTGGGCCTGGGGCTGCCGGCGGTGCCAAAGAAGGAACAGGACTTGCATGGCAGTAAGAACCCAAGCCGCCGTCCTCTAGGAGGCACGGTGCCTTCAGTCAGGAGGTCCTGGATGGAATGCGAAGACGAGGGTTACTCTGAGCGCAGCTCCGATTGGGGCAACGCGTAAGACCTCCGCGCCATGTGGCATGTGCCAGAACGGTGTTCGTGAACGTGTGCGAGTGCTGAGGAAACCAAGCTGCTCCAAAAGAGAGGGCAGTGCGTTTCCCTACGCTCGGCGTGCGCAGAGGGGCTCTAAAGGGCTACGGGCCCGGATGTTGCTTAGCAGACCCAGGTGCGCCTGGGGTTACTGAGTGTTCCTGCCGGGAACAGGGTGCCCCGGCTAGCCTCCCAGGTGTCCAGAAAGCTGTGCTGCCGTTCAAGGTATGCAGGGCAGAGGCCACCGCCTCCTGGAAGCTGCAGCACGCCTCCGCTTCTGCACGGCAAATCAGGGCCTTACTTCCAGGCACGGGTTCACGCTGGGTGTGCCGGGAGCCACACAGCGTGCTAAGAGGCTGACTCTCTCCTCCAGCGGAGTGACTTCAGGTACGAGGGCGGGCCTCGCAGTGTTCCAAGCACAGCGTTCTCTCATGGCAGCTCACACAAGGGCCATGACAGAGTCTTCCTGGGCACTTGGCACTCACCAGCCATGCTGTCCTGAGGGCGTTCGAGGGCTCCGGAGATGTAGCGCTCCTCAAGGAACGCGCAGGGTGTGGTTGCCCAGCACCCGGCACGCTCAGGGGTCCTCCGAGGGAATCAACCAGTGGACCTCGACGTTGCTCAGCCGGCCCACAGGTGTCTGTCTGGAGGCACTCAGTGGCCTTGGAGGGAAAATGATGCACACCCGTGGGGCCTAGGAGTCCCCGGACGTGTACTTCCTTTAAAGCAAAGCGACTACGAACTCCTGGAAAGAGCTGCATGCCTCCCTTTCTGCACGGCTACTCAGGGCCTAACCTGGAGGCGAGTTCTCACGTTGAGGTTCCCTTTAGCTCTAGAGCCTGTCATGCGGACCGCCACCGCGGCCACGGAAGCCCCTGGTTGAGAGAGAGCAAACTCACAATTTTCCCCGAAGCATTCTTCCAGGGCTCACTGGCCTGTCGGGAGCCGGGAATGTCAGGGAGCTTCAGGGCAGGCATGAATGCCGCCCTCCAAATGGGAAAGCAGGGCTAGTTCCAGCAGGCCCCCGTTTTCATGGGCACACTCAGCGTACATCCCCGTGGTTTCTAAGGCGTCCCAAGAGACACCGGTTGCCCTGTGTTTCCTTCCCTGAGTCAACTTATCGAAGTAGGGAGTCCCGCATCCAGCGAACGGTCTCAACCAAGGAACGCCGTAGCTGCTCCTCTGGGCCTGGGGCTGCCGGCGGTGCCAAAGAAGGAACAGGACTTGCATGGCAGTAAGAACCCAAGCCGCCGTCCTCTAGGAGGCACGGTGCCTTCAGTCAGGAGGTCCTGGATGGAATGCGAAGACGAGGGTTACTCTGAGCGCAGCTCCGATTGGGGCAACGCGTAAGACCTCCGCGCCATGTGGCATGTGCCAGAACGGTGTTCGTGAACGTGTGCGAGTGCTGAGGAAACCAAGCTGCTCCAAAAGAGAGGGCAGTGCGTTTCCCTACGCTCGGCGTGCGCAGAGGGGCTCTAAAGGGCTACGGGCCCGGATGTTGCTTAGCAGACCCAGGTGCGCCTGGGGTTACTCAGTGTTCCTGCCGGGAACAGGGTGCCCCGGCTAGCCTCCCAGGTGTGCTAAAGCTGTGCTGCCGTTCAAGGTATGCAGAGCAGAGGCCACCGCCTCCTGGAAGCTGCAGCACGCCTCCGCTTCTGCACGGCAAATCAGGGCCTTACTTCCAGGCACGGGTTCAAGCTGGGTGTGCCGGGAGCCACACAGCGTGCTAAGAGGCTGACTCTCTCCTCCAGCGGAGTGACTTCAGGTACGAGGGCGGGCCTCGCAGTGTTCCAAGCACAGCGTTCTCTCATGGCAGCTCACACAAGGGCCATGACAGAGTCTTCCTGGGCACTTGGCACTCACCAGCCATGCTGTCCTGAGGGCGTTCGAGGGCTCCGGAGATGTAGCGCTCCTCAAGGAACGCGCAGGGTGTGGTTGCCCAGCACCCGGCACGCTCAGGGGTCCTCCGAGGGAATCAACCAATGGACCTCGACGTTGCTCAGCCGGCCCACAGGTGTCTGTCTGGAGGCACTCAGTGACCTTGGAGGGAAAATGATGCACACCCGTGGGGCCTAGGAGTCCCCGGACGTGTACTTCCTTTAAAGCAAAGCGACTAAGAACTCCTGGAAAGAGCTGCATGCCTCCCTTTCTGCACGGCTACTCAGGGCCTAACCTGGAGGCGAGTTCTCACGTTGAGGTTCCCTTTAGCTCTAGAGCCTGTCATGCGGACCGCCACCGCGGCCACGGAAGCCCCTGGTTGAGAGAGAGCAAACTCACAATTTTCCCCGAAGCATTCTTCCAGGGCTCACTGGCCTGTCGGGAGCCGGGAATGTCAGGGAGCTTCAAGGCAGGCATGAATGCCGCCCTCCAAATGGGAAAGCAGGGCTAGTTCCAGCAGGCCCCCGTTTTCATGGGCACACTCAGCGTACATCCCCGTGGTTTCTAAGGCGTCCCAAGAGACACCGGTTGCCCTGTGTTTCCTTCCCTGAGTCAACTTATCGAAGTAGGGAGTCCCGCATCCAGCGAACGGTCTCAACCAAGGAACGCCGTAGCTGCTCCTCTGGGCCTGGGGCTGCCGGCGGTGCCAAAGAAGGAACAGGACTTGCATGGCAGTAAGAACCCAAGCCGCCGTCCTCTAGGAGGCACGGTGCCTTCAGTCAGGAGGTCCTGGATGGAATGCGAAGACGAGGGTTACTCTGAGCGCAGCTCCGATTGGGGCAACGCGTAAGACCTCCGCGCCATGTGGCATGTGCCAGAACGGTGTTCGTGAACGTGTGCGAGTGCTGAGGAAACCAAGCTGCTCCAAAAGAGAGGGCAGTGCGTTTCCCTACGCTCGGCGTGCGCAGAGGGGCTCTAAAGGGCTACGGGCCCGGATGTTGCTTAGCAGACCCAGGTGCGCCTGGGGTTACTCAGTGTTCCTGCCGGGAACAGGGTGCCCCGGCTAGCCTCCCAGGTGTCCAGAAAGCTGTGCTGCCGTTCAAGGTATGCAGGGCAGAGGCCACCGCCTCCTGGAAGCTGCAGCACGCCTCCGCTTCTGCAAGGCAAATCAGGGCCTTACTTCCAGGCACGGGTTCACGCTGGGTGTGCCGGGAGCCACACAGCGTGCTAAGAGGCTGACTCTCTCCTCCAGCGGAGTGACTTCAGGTACGAGGGCGGGCCTCGCAGTGTTCCAAGCACAGCGTTCTCTCATGGCAGCTCACACAAGGGCCATGACAGAGTCTTCCTGGGCACTTGGCACTCACCAGCCATGCTGTCCTGAGGGCGTTCGAGGGCTCCGGAGATGTAGCGCTCCTCAAGGAACGCGCAGGGTGTGGTTGCCCAGCACCCGGCACGCTCAGGGGTCCTCCGAGGGAATCAACCAGTGGACCTCGACGTTGCTCAGCCGGCCCACAGGTGTCTGTCTGGAGGCACTCAGTGGCCTTGGAGGGAAAATGATGCACACCCGTGGGGCCTAGGAGTCCCCGGACGTGTACTTCCTTTAAAGCAAAGCGACTACGAACTCCTGGAAAGAGCTGCATGCCTCCCTTTCTGCACGGCTACTCAGGGCCTAACCTGGAGGCGAGTTCTCACGTTGAGGTTCCCTTTAGCTCTAGAGCCTGTCATGCGGACCGCCACCGCGGCCACGGAAGCCCCTGGTTGAGAGAGAGCAAACTCACAATTTTCCCCGAAGCATTCTTCCAGGGCTCACTGGCCTGTCGGGAGCCGGGAATGTCAGGGAGCTTCAGGGCAGGCATGAATGCCGCCCTCCAAATGGGAAAGCAGGGCTAGTTCCAGCAGGCCCCCGTTTTCATGGGCACACTCAGCGTACATCCCCGTGGTTTCTAAGGCGTCCCAAGAGACACCGGTTGCCCTGTGTTTCCTTCCCTGAGTCAACTTATCGAAGTAGGGAGTCCCGCATCCAGCGAACGGTCTCAACCAAGGAACGCCGTAGCTGCTCCTCTGGGCCTGGGGCTGCCGGCGGTGCCAAAGAAGGAACAGGACTTGCATGGCAGTAAGAACCCAAGCCGCCGTCCTCTAGGAGGCACGGTGCCTTCAGTCAGGAGGTCCTGGATGGAATGCGAGGACGAGGGTTACTCTGAGCGCAGCTCCGATTGGGGCAACGTGTAAGACCTCCGCGCCATGTGGCATGTGCCAGAACGGTGTTCGTGAACGTGTGCGAGTGCTGAGGAAACCAAGCTGCTCCAAAAGAGAGGGCAGTGCGTTTCCCTACGCTCGGCGTGCGCAGAGGGGCTCTAAAGGGCTACGGGCCCGGATGTTGCTTAGCAGACCCAGGTGCGCCTGGGGTTACTCAGTGTTCCTGCCGGGAACAGGGTGCCCCGGCTAGCCTCCCAGGTGTCCAGAAAGCTGTGCTGCCGTTCAAGGTATGCAGGGCAGAGGCCACCGCCTCCTGGAAGCTGCAGCACGCCTCCGCTTCTGCACGGCAAATCAGGGCCTTACTTCCAGGCACGGGTTCACGCTGGGTGTGCCGGGAGCCACACAGCGTGCTAAGAGGCTGACTCTCTCCTCCAGCGGAGTGACTTCAGGTACGAGGGCGGGCCTCGCAGTGTTCCAAGCACAGCGTTCTCTCATGGCAGCTCACACAAGGGCCATGACAGAGTCTTCCTGGGCACTTGGCACTCACCAGCCATGCTGTCCTGAGGGCGTTCGAGGGCTCCGGAGATGTAGCGCTCCTCAAGGAACGCGCAGGGTGTGGTTGCCCAGCACCCGGCACGCTCAGGGGTCCTCCGAGGGAATCAACCAGTGGACCTCGACGTTGCTCAGCCGGCCCACAGGTGTCTGTCTGGAGGCACTCAGTGACCTTGGAGGGAAAATGATGCACACCCGTGGGGCCTAGGAGTCCCCGGACGTGTACTTCCTTTAAAGCAAAGCGACTAAGAACTCCTGGAAAGAGCTGCATGCCTCCCTTTCTGCACGGCTACTCAGAGCCTAACCTGGAGGCGAGTTCTCACGTTGAGGTTCCCTTTAGCTCTAGAGCCTGTCATGCGGACCGCCACCGCGGCCACGGAAGCCCCTGGTTGAGAGAGAGCAAACTCACAATTTTCCCCGAAGCATTCTTCCAGGGCTCACTGGCCTGTCGGGAGCCGGGAATGTCAGGGAGCTTCAGGGCAGGCATGAATGCCGCCCTCCAAATGGGAAAGCAGGGCTAGTTCCAGCAGGCCCCCGTTTTCATGGGCACACTCAGCGTACATCCCCGTGGTTTCTAAGGCGTCCCAAGAGACACCGGTTGCCCTGTGTTTCCTTCCCTGAGTCAACTTATCGAAGTAGGGAGTCCCGCATCCAGCGAACGGTCTCAACCAAGGAACGCCGTAGCTGCTCCTCTGGGCCTGGGGCTGCCGGCGGTGCCAAAGAAGGAACAGGACTTGCATGGCAGTAAGAACCCAAGCCGCCGTCCTCTAGGAGGCACGGTGCCTTCAGTCAGGAGGTCCTGGATGGAATGCGAAGACGAGGGTTACTCTGAGCGCAGCTCCGATTGGGGCAACGCGTAAGACCTCCGCGCCATGTGGCATGTGCCAGAACGGTGTTCGTGAACGTGTGCGAGTGCTGAGGAAACCAAGCTGCTCCAAAAGAGAGGGCAGTGCGTTTCCCTACGCTCGGCGTGCGCAGAGGGGCTCTAAAGGGCTACGGGCCCGGATGTTGCTTAGCAGACCCAGGTGCGCCTGGGGTTACTGAGTGTTCCTGCCGGGAACAGGGTGCCCCGGCTAGCCTCCCAGGTGTCCAGAAAGCTGTGCTGCCGTTCAAGGTATGCAGGGCAGAGGCCACCGCCTCCTGGAAGCTGCAGCACGCCTCCGCTTCTGCACGGCAAATCAGGGCCTTACTTCCAGGCACGGGTTCACGCTGGGTGTGCCGGGAGCCACACAGCGTGCTAAGAGGCTGACTCTCTCCTCCAGCGGAGTGACTTCAGGTACGAGGGCGGGCCTCGCAGTGTTCCAAGCACAGCGTTCTCTCATGGCAGCTCACACAAGGGCCATGACAGAGTCTTCCTGGGCACTTGGCACTCACCAGCCATGCTGTCCTGAGGGCGTTCGAGGGCTCCGGAGATGTAGCGCTCCTCAAGGAACGCGCAGGGTGTGGTTGCCCAGCACCCGGCACGCTCAGGGGTCCTCCGAGGGAATCAACCAGTGGACCTCGACGTTGCTCAGCCGGCCCACAGGTGTCTGTCTGGAGGCACTCAGTGGCCTTGGAGGGAAAATGATGCACACCCGTGGGGCCTAGGAGTCCCCGGACGTGTACTTCCTTTAAAGCAAAGCGACTACGAACTCCTGGAAAGAGCTGCATGCCTCCCTTTCTGCACGGCTACTCAGGGCCTAACCTGGAGGCGAGTTCTCACGTTGAGGTTCCCTTTAGCTCTAGAGCCTGTCATGCGGACCGCCACCGCGGCCACGGAAGCCCCTGGTTGAGAGAGAGCAAACTCACAATTTTCCCCGAAGCATTCTTCCAGGGCTCACTGGCCTGTCGGGAGCCGGGAATGTCAGGGAGCTTCAGGGCAGGCATGAATGCCGCCCTCCAAATGGGAAAGCAGGGCTAGTTCCAGCAGGCCCCCGTTTTCATGGGCACACTCAGCGTACATCCCCGTGGTTTCTAAGGCGTCCCAAGAGACACCGGTTGCCCTGTGTTTCCTTCCCTGAGTCAACTTATCGAAGTAGGGAGTCCCGCATCCAGCGAACGGTCTCAACCAAGGAACGCCGTAGCTGCTCCTCTGGGCCTGGGGCTGCCGGCGGTGCCAAAGAAGGAACAGGACTTGCATGGCAGTAAGAACCCAAGCCGCCGTCCTCTAGGAGGCACGGTGCCTTCAGTCAGGAGGTCCTGGATGGAATGCGAAGACGAGGGTTACTCTGAGCGCAGCTCCGATTGGGGCAACGCGTAAGACCTCCGCGCCATGTGGCATGTGCCAGAACGGTGTTCGTGAACGTGTGCGAGTGCTGAGGAAACCAAGCTGCTCCAAAAGAGAGGGCAGTGCGTTTCCCTACGCTCGGCGTGCGCAGAGGGGCTCTAAAGGGCTACGGGCCCGGATGTTGCTTAGCAGACCCAGGTGCGCCTGGGGTTACTCAGTGTTCCTGCCGGGAACAGGGTGCCCCGGCTAGCCTCCCAGGTGTGCTAAAGCTGTGCTGCCGTTCAAGGTATGCAGAGCAGAGGCCACCGCCTCCTGGAAGCTGCAGCACGCCTCCGCTTCTGCACGGCAAATCAGGGCCTTACTTCCAGGCACGGGTTCACGCTGGGTGTGCCGGGAGCCACACAGCGTGCTAAGAGGCTGACTCTCTCCTCCAGCGGAGTGACTTCAGGTACGAGGGCGGGCCTCGCAGTGTTCCAAGCACAGCGTTCTCTCATGGCAGCTCACACAAGGGCCATGACAGAGTCTTCCTGGGCACTTGGCACTCACCAGCCATGCTGTCCTGAGGGCGTTCGAGGGCTCCGGAGATGTAGCGCTCCTCAAGGAACGCGCAGGGTGTGGTTGCCCAGCACCCGGCACGCTCAGGGGTCCTCCGAGGGAATCAACCAATGGACCTCGACGTTGCTCAGCCGGCCCACAGGTGTCTGTCTGGAGGCACTCAGTGACCTTGGAGGGAAAATGATGCACACCCGTGGGGCCTAGGAGTCCCCGGACGTGTACTTCCTTTAAAGCAAAGCGACTAAGAACTCCTGGAAAGAGCTGCATGCCTCCCTTTCTGCACGGCTACTCAGGGCCTAACCTGGAGGCGAGTTCTCACGTTGAGGTTCCCTTTAGCTCTAGAGCCTGTCATGCGGACCGCCACCGCGGCCACGGAAGCCCCTGGTTGAGAGAGAGCAAACTCACAATTTTCCCCGAAGCATTCTTCCAGGGCTCACTGGCCTGTCGGGAGCCGGGAATGTCAGGGAGCTTCAAGGCAGGCATGAATGCCGCCCTCCAAATGGGAAAGCAGGGCTAGTTCCAGCAGGCCCCCGTTTTCATGGGCACACTCAGCGTACATCCCCGTGGTTTCTAAGGCGTCCCAAGAGACACCGGTTGCCCTGTGTTTCCTTCCCTGAGTCAACTTATCGAAGTAGGGAGTCCCGCATCCAGCGAACGGTCTCAACCAAGGAACGCCGTAGCTGCTCCTCTGGGCCTGGGGCTGCCGGCGGTGCCAAAGAAGGAACAGGACTTGCATGGCAGTAAGAACCCAAGCCGCCGTCCTCTAGGAGGCACGGTGCCTTCAGTCAGGAGGTCCTGGATGGAATGCGAAGACGAGGGTTACTCTGAGCGCAGCTCCGATTGGGGCAACGCGTAAGACCTCCGCGCCATGTGGCATGTGCCAGAACGGTGTTCGTGAACGTGTGCGAGTGCTGAGGAAACCAAGCTGCTCCAAAAGAGAGGGCAGTGCGTTTCCCTACGCTCGGCGTGCGCAGAGGGGCTCTAAAGGGCTACGGGCCCGGATGTTGCTTAGCAGACCCAGGTGCGCCTGGGGTTACTCAGTGTTCCTGCCGGGAACAGGGTGCCCCGGCTAGCCTCCCAGGTGTCCAGAAAGCTGTGCTGCCGTTCAAGGTATGCAGGGCAGAGGCCACCGCCTCCTGGAAGCTGCAGCACGCCTCCGCTTCTGCACGGCAAATCAGGGCCTTACTTCCAGGCACGGGTTCACGCTGGGTGTGCCGGGAGCCACACAGCGTGCTAAGAGGCTGACTCTCTCCTCCAGCGGAGTGACTTCAGGTACGAGGGCGGGCCTCGCAGTGTTCCAAGCACAGCGTTCTCTCATGGCAGCTCACACAAGGGCCATGACAGAGTCTTCCTGGGCACTTGGCACTCACCAGCCATGCTGTCCTGAGGGCGTTCGAGGGCTCCGGAGATGTAGCGCTCCTCAAGGAACGCGCAGGGTGTGGTTGCCCAGCACCCGGCACGCTCAGGGGTCCTCCGAGGGAATCAACCAGTGGACCTCGACGTTGCTCAGCCGGCCCACAGGTGTCTGTCTGGAGGCACTCAGTGACCTTGGAGGGAAAATGATGCACACCCGTGGGGCCTAGGAGTCCCCGGACGTGTACTTCCTTTAAAGCAAAGCGACTAAGAACTCCTGGAAAGAGCTGCATGCCTCCCTTTCTGCACGGCTACTCAGAGCCTAACCTGGAGGCGAGTTCTCACGTTGAGGTTCCCTTTAGCTCTAGAGCCTGTCATGCGGACCGCCACCGCGGCCACGGAAGCCCCTGGTTGAGAGAGAGCAAACTCACAATTTTCCCCGAAGCATTCTTCCAGGGCTCACTGGCCTGTCGGGAGCCGGGAATGTCAGGGAGCTTCAGGGCAGGCATGAATGCCGCCCTCCAAATGGGAAAGCAGGGCTAGTTCCAGCAGGCCCCCGTTTTCATGGGCACACTCAGCGTACATCCCCGTGGTTTCTAAGGCGTCCCAAGAGACACCGGTTGCCCTGTGTTTCCTTCCCTGAGTCAACTTATCGAAGTAGGGAGTCCCGCATCCAGCGAACGGTCTCAACCAAGGAACGCCGTAGCTGCTCCTCTGGGCCTGGGGCTGCCGGCGGTGCCAAAGAAGGAACAGGACTTGCATGGCAGTAAGAACCCAAGCCGCCGTCCTCTAGGAGGCACGGTGCCTTCAGTCAGGAGGTCCTGGATGGAATGCGAAGACGAGGGTTACTCTGAGCGCAGCTCCGATTGGGGCAACGCGTAAGACCTCCGCGCCATGTGGCATGTGCCAGAACGGTGTTCGTGAACGTGTGCGAGTGCTGAGGAAACCAAGCTGCTCCAAAAGAGAGGGCAGTGCGTTTCCCTACGCTCGGCGTGCGCAGAGGGGCTCTAAAGGGCTACGGGCCCGGATGTTGCTTAGCAGACCCAGGTGCGCCTGGGGTTACTGAGTGTTCCTGCCGGGAACAGGGTGCCCCGGCTAGCCTCCCAGGTGTCCAGAAAGCTGTGCTGCCGTTCAAGGTATGCAGGGCAGAGGCCACCGCCTCCTGGAAGCTGCAGCACGCCTCCGCTTCTGCACGGCAAATCAGGGCCTTACTTCCAGGCACGGGTTCACGCTGGGTGTGCCGGGAGCCACACAGCGTGCTAAGAGGCTGACTCTCTCCTCCAGCGGAGTGACTTCAGGTACGAGGGCGGGCCTCGCAGTGTTCCAAGCACAGCGTTCTCTCATGGCAGCTCACACAAGGGCCATGACAGAGTCTTCCTGGGCACTTGGCACTCACCAGCCATGCTGTCCTGAGGGCGTTCGAGGGCTCCGGAGATGTAGCGCTCCTCAAGGAACGCGCAGGGTGTGGTTGCCCAGCACCCGGCACGCTCAGGGGTCCTCCGAGGGAATCAACCAGTGGACCTCGACGTTGCTCAGCCGGCCCACAGGTGTCTGTCTGGAGGCACTCAGTGGCCTTGGAGGGAAAATGATGCACACCCGTGGGGCCTAGGAGTCCCCGGACGTGTACTTCCTTTAAAGCAAAGCGACTACGAACTCCTGGAAAGAGCTGCATGCCTCCCTTTCTGCACGGCTACTCAGGGCCTAACCTGGAGGCGAGTTCTCACGTTGAGGTTCCCTTTAGCTCTAGAGCCTGTCATGCGGACCGCCACCGCGGCCACGGAAGCCCCTGGTTGAGAGAGAGCAAACTCACAATTTTCCCCGAAGCATTCTTCCAGGGCTCACTGGCCTGTCGGGAGCCGGGAATGTCAGGGAGCTTCAGGGCAGGCATGAATGCCGCCCTCCAAATGGGAAAGCAGGGCTAGTTCCAGCAGGCCCCCGTTTTCATGGGCACACTCAGCGTACATCCCCGTGGTTTCTAAGGCGTCCCAAGAGACACCGGTTGCCCTGTGTTTCCTTCCCTGAGTCAACTTATCGAAGTAGGGAGTCCCGCATCCAGCGAACGGTCTCAACCAAGGAACGCCGTAGCTGCTCCTCTGGGCCTGGGGCTGCCGGCGGTGCCAAAGAAGGAACAGGACTTGCATGGCAGTAAGAACCCAAGCCGCCGTCCTCTAGGAGGCACGGTGCCTTCAGTCAGGAGGTCCTGGATGGAATGCGAAGACGAGGGTTACTCTGAGCGCAGCTCCGATTGGGGCAACGCGTAAGACCTCCGCGCCATGTGGCATGTGCCAGAACGGTGTTCGTGAACGTGTGCGAGTGCTGAGGAAACCAAGCTGCTCCAAAAGAGAGGGCAGTGCGTTTCCCTACGCTCGGCGTGCGCAGAGGGGCTCTAAAGGGCTACGGGCCCGGATGTTGCTTAGCAGACCCAGGTGCGCCTGGGGTTACTCAGTGTTCCTGCCGGGAACAGGGTGCCCCGGCTAGCCTCCCAGGTGTGCTAAAGCTGTGCTGCCGTTCAAGGTATGCAGAGCAGAGGCCACCGCCTCCTGGAAGCTGCAGCACGCCTCCGCTTCTGCACGGCAAATCAGGGCCTTACTTCCAGGCACGGGTTCACGCTGGGTGTGCCGGGAGCCACACAGCGTGCTAAGAGGCTGACTCTCTCCTCCAGCGGAGTGACTTCAGGTACGAGGGCGGGCCTCGCAGTGTTCCAAGCACAGCGTTCTCTCATGGCAGCTCACACAAGGGCCATGACAGAGTCTTCCTGGGCACTTGGCACTCACCAGCCATGCTGTCCTGAGGGCGTTCGAGGGCTCCGGAGATGTAGCGCTCCTCAAGGAACGCGCAGGGTGTGGTTGCCCAGCACCCGGCACGCTCAGGGGTCCTCCGAGGGAATCAACCAATGGACCTCGACGTTGCTCAGCCGGCCCACAGGTGTCTGTCTGGAGGCACTCAGTGACCTTGGAGGGAAAATGATGCACACCCGTGGGGCCTAGGAGTCCCCGGACGTGTACTTCCTTTAAAGCAAAGCGACTAAGAACTCCTGGAAAGAGCTGCATGCCTCCCTTTCTGCACGGCTACTCAGGGCCTAACCTGGAGGCGAGTTCTCACGTTGAGGTTCCCTTTAGCTCTAGAGCCTGTCATGCGGACCGCCACCGCGGCCACGGAAGCCCCTGGTTGAGAGAGAGCAAACTCACAATTTTCCCCGAAGCATTCTTCCAGGGCTCACTGGCCTGTCGGGAGCCGGGAATGTCAGGGAGCTTCAAGGCAGGCATGAATGCCGCCCTCCAAATGGGAAAGCAGGGCTAGTTCCAGCAGGCCCCCGTTTTCATGGGCACACTCAGCGTACATCCCCGTGGTTTCTAAGGCGTCCCAAGAGACACCGGTTGCCCTGTGTTTCCTTCCCTGAGTCAACTTATCGAAGTAGGGAGTCCCGCATCCAGCGAACGGTCTCAACCAAGGAACGCCGTAGCTGCTCCTCTGGGCCTGGGGCTGCCGGCGGTGCCAAAGAAGGAACAGGACTTGCATGGCAGTAAGAACCCAAGCCGCCGTCCTCTAGGAGGCACGGTGCCTTCAGTCAGGAGGTCCTGGATGGAATGCGAAGACGAGGGTTACTCTGAGCGCAGCTCCGATTGGGGCAACGCGTAAGACCTCCGCGCCATGTGGCATGTGCCAGAACGGTGTTCGTGAACGTGTGCGAGTGCTGAGGAAACCAAGCTGCTCCAAAAGAGAGGGCAGTGCGTTTCCCTACGCTCGGCGTGCGCAGAGGGGCTCTAAAGGGCTACGGGCCCGGATGTTGCTTAGCAGACCCAGGTGCGCCTGGGGTTACTCAGTGTTCCTGCCGGGAACAGGGTGCCCCGGCTAGCCTCCCAGGTGTCCAGAAAGCTGTGCTGCCGTTCAAGGTATGCAGGGCAGAGGCCACCGCCTCCTGGAAGCTGCAGCACGCCTCCGCTTCTGCACGGCAAATCAGGGCCTTACTTCCAGGCACGGGTTCACGCTGGGTGTGCCGGGAGCCACACAGCGTGCTAAGAGGCTGACTCTCTCCTCCAGCGGAGTGACTTCAGGTACGAGGGCGGGCCTCGCAGTGTTCCAAGCACAGCGTTCTCTCATGGCAGCTCACACAAGGGCCATGACAGAGTCTTCCTGGGCACTTGGCACTCACCAGCCATGCTGTCCTGAGGGCGTTCGAGGGCTCCGGAGATGTAGCGCTCCTCAAGGAACGCGCAGGGTGTGGTTGCCCAGCACCCGGCACGCTCAGGGGTCCTCCGAGGGAATCAACCAGTGGACCTCGACGTTGCTCAGCCGGCCCACAGGTGTCTGTCTGGAGGCACTCAGTGACCTTGGAGGGAAAATGATGCACACCCGTGGGGCCTAGGAGTCCCCGGACGTGTACTTCCTTTAAAGCAAAGCGACTAAGAACTCCTGGAAAGAGCTGCATGCCTCCCTTTCTGCACGGCTACTCAGAGCCTAACCTGGAGGCGAGTTCTCACGTTGAGGTTCCCTTTAGCTCTAGAGCCTGTCATGCGGACCGCCACCGCGGCCACGGAAGCCCCTGGTTGAGAGAGAGCAAACTCACAATTTTCCCCGAAGCATTCTTCCAGGGCTCACTGGCCTGTCGGGAGCCGGGAATGTCAGGGAGCTTCAGGGCAGGCATGAATGCCGCCCTCCAAATGGGAAAGCAGGGCTAGTTCCAGCAGGCCCCCGTTTTCATGGGCACACTCAGCGTACATCCCCGTGGTTTCTAAGGCGTCCCAAGAGACACCGGTTGCCCTGTGTTTCCTTCCCTGAGTCAACTTATCGAAGTAGGGAGTCCCGCATCCAGCGAACGGTCTCAACCAAGGAACGCCGTAGCTGCTCCTCTGGGCCTGGGGCTGCCGGCGGTGCCAAAGAAGGAACAGGACTTGCATGGCAGTAAGAACCCAAGCCGCCGTCCTCTAGGAGGCACGGTGCCTTCAGTCAGGAGGTCCTGGATGGAATGCGAAGACGAGGGTTACTCTGAGCGCAGCTCCGATTGGGGCAACGCGTAAGACCTCCGCGCCATGTGGCATGTGCCAGAACGGTGTTCGTGAACGTGTGCGAGTGCTGAGGAAACCAAGCTGCTCCAAAAGAGAGGGCAGTGCGTTTCCCTACGCTCGGCGTGCGCAGAGGGGCTCTAAAGGGCTACGGGCCCGGATGTTGCTTAGCAGACCCAGGTGCGCCTGGGGTTACTGAGTGTTCCTGCCGGGAACAGGGTGCCCCGGCTAGCCTCCCAGGTGTCCAGAAAGCTGTGCTGCCGTTCAAGGTATGCAGGGCAGAGGCCACCGCCTCCTGGAAGCTGCAGCACGCCTCCGCTTCTGCACGGCAAATCAGGGCCTTACTTCCAGGCACGGGTTCACGCTGGGTGTGCCGGGAGCCACACAGCGTGCTAAGAGGCTGACTCTCTCCTCCAGCGGAGTGACTTCAGGTACGAGGGCGGGCCTCGCAGTGTTCCAAGCACAGCGTTCTCTCATGGCAGCTCACACAAGGGCCATGACAGAGTCTTCCTGGGCACTTGGCACTCACCAGCCATGCTGTCCTGAGGGCGTTCGAGGGCTCCGGAGATGTAGCGCTCCTCAAGGAACGCGCAGGGTGTGGTTGCCCAGCACCCGGCACGCTCAGGGGTCCTCCGAGGGAATCAACCAGTGGACCTCGACGTTGCTCAGCCGGCCCACAGGTGTCTGTCTGGAGGCACTCAGTGGCCTTGGAGGGAAAATGATGCACACCCGTGGGGCCTAGGAGTCCCCGGACGTGTACTTCCTTTAAAGCAAAGCGACTACGAACTCCTGGAAAGAGCTGCATGCCTCCCTTTCTGCACGGCTACTCAGGGCCTAACCTGGAGGCGAGTTCTCACGTTGAGGTTCCCTTTAGCTCTAGAGCCTGTCATGCGGACCGCCACCGCGGCCACGGAAGCCCCTGGTTGAGAGAGAGCAAACTCACAATTTTCCCCGAAGCATTCTTCCAGGGCTCACTGGCCTGTCGGGAGCCGGGAATGTCAGGGAGCTTCAGGGCAGGCATGAATGCCGCCCTCCAAATGGGAAAGCAGGGCTAGTTCCAGCAGGCCCCCGTTTTCATGGGCACACTCAGCGTACATCCCCGTGGTTTCTAAGGCGTCCCAAGAGACACCGGTTGCCCTGTGTTTCCTTCCCTGAGTCAACTTATCGAAGTAGGGAGTCCCGCATCCAGCGAACGGTCTCAACCAAGGAACGCCGTAGCTGCTCCTCTGGGCCTGGGGCTGCCGGCGGTGCCAAAGAAGGAACAGGACTTGCATGGCAGTAAGAACCCAAGCCGCCGTCCTCTAGGAGGCACGGTGCCTTCAGTCAGGAGGTCCTGGATGGAATGCGAAGACGAGGGTTACTCTGAGCGCAGCTCCGATTGGGGCAACGCGTAAGACCTCCGCGCCATGTGGCATGTGCCAGAACGGTGTTCGTGAACGTGTGCGAGTGCTGAGGAAACCAAGCTGCTCCAAAAGAGAGGGCAGTGCGTTTCCCTACGCTCGGCGTGCGCAGAGGGGCTCTAAAGGGCTACGGGCCCGGATGTTGCTTAGCAGACCCAGGTGCGCCTGGGGTTACTGAGTGTTCCTGCCGGGAACAGGGTGCCCCGGCTAGCCTCCCAGGTGTGCTAAAGCTGTGCTGCCGTTCAAGGTATGCAGAGCAGAGGCCACCGCCTCCTGGAAGCTGCAGCACGCCTCCGCTTCTGCACGGCAAATCAGGGCCTTACTTCCAGGCACGGGTTCACGCTGGGTGTGCCGGGAGCCACACAGCGTGCTAAGAGGCTGACTCTCTCCTCCAGCGGAGTGACTTCAGGTACGAGGGCGGGCCTCGCAGTGTTCCAAGCACAGCGTTCTCTCATGGCAGCTCACACAAGGGCCATGACAGAGTCTTCCTGGGCACTTGGCACTCACCAGCCATGCTGTCCTGAGGGCGTTCGAGGGCTCCGGAGATGTAGCGCTCCTCAAGGAACGCGCAGGGTGTGGTTGCCCAGCACCCGGCACGCTCAGGGGTCCTCCGAGGGAATCAACCAATGGACCTCGACGTTGCTCAGCCGGCCCACAGGTGTCTGTCTGGAGGCACTCAGTGACCTTGGAGGGAAAATGATGCACACCCGTGGGGCCTAGGAGTCCCCGGACGTGTACTTCCTTTAAAGCAAAGCGACTAAGAACTCCTGGAAAGAGCTGCATGCCTCCCTTTCTGCACGGCTACTCAGGGCCTAACCTGGAGGCGAGTTCTCACGTTGAGGTTCCCTTTAGCTCTAGAGCCTGTCATGCGGACCGCCACCGCGGCCACGGAAGCCCCTGGTTGAGAGAGAGCAAACTCACAATTTTCCCCGAAGCATTCTTCCAGGGCTCACTGGCCTGTCGGGAGCCGGGAATGTCAGGGAGCTTCAAGGCAGGCATGAATGCCGCCCTCCAAATGGGAAAGCAGGGCTAGTTCCAGCAGGCCCCCGTTTTCATGGGCACACTCAGCGTACATCCCCGTGGTTTCTAAGGCGTCCCAAGAGACACCGGTTGCCCTGTGTTTCCTTCCCTGAGTCAACTTATCGAAGTAGGGAGTCCCGCATCCAGCGAACGGTCTCAACCAAGGAACGCCGTAGCTGCTCCTCTGGGCCTGGGGCTGCCGGCGGTGCCAAAGAAGGAACAGGACTTGCATGGCAGTAAGAACCCAAGCCGCCGTCCTCTAGGAGGCACGGTGCCTTCAGTCAGGAGGTCCTGGATGGAATGCGAAGACGAGGGTTACTCTGAGCGCAGCTCCGATTGGGGCAACGCGTAAGACCTCCGCGCCATGTGGCATGTGCCAGAACGGTGTTCGTGAACGTGTGCGAGTGCTGAGGAAACCAAGCTGCTCCAAAAGAGAGGGCAGTGCGTTTCCCTACGCTCGGCGTGCGCAGAGGGGCTCTAAAGGGCTACGGGCCCGGATGTTGCTTAGCAGACCCAGGTGCGCCTGGGGTTACTCAGTGTTCCTGCCGGGAACAGGGTGCCCCGGCTAGCCTCCCAGGTGTCCAGAAAGCTGTGCTGCCGTTCAAGGTATGCAGGGCAGAGGCCACCGCCTCCTGGAAGCTGCAGCACGCCTCCGCTTCTGCACGGCAAATCAGGGCCTTACTTCCAGGCACGGGTTCACGCTGGGTGTGCCGGGAGCCACACAGCGTGCTAAGAGGCTGACTCTCTCCTCCAGCGGAGTGACTTCAGGTACGAGGGCGGGCCTCGCAGTGTTCCAAGCACAGCGTTCTCTCATGGCAGCTCACACAAGGGCCATGACAGAGTCTTCCTGGGCACTTGGCACTCACCAGCCATGCTGTCCTGAGGGCGTTCGAGGGCTCCGGAGATGTAGCGCTCCTCAAGGAACGCGCAGGGTGTGGTTGCCCAGCACCCGGCACGCTCAGGGGTCCTCCGAGGGAATCAACCAGTGGACCTCGACGTTGCTCAGCCGGCCCACAGGTGTCTGTCTGGAGGCACTCAGTGGCCTTGGAGGGAAAATGATGCACACCCGTGGGGCCTAGGAGTCCCCGGACGTGTACTTCCTTTAAAGCAAAGCGACTACGAACTCCTGGAAAGAGCTGCATGCCTCCCTTTCTGCACGGCTACTCAGGGCCTAACCTGGAGGCGAGTTCTCACGTTGAGGTTCCCTTTAGCTCTAGAGCCTGTCATGCGGACCGCCACCGCGGCCACGGAAGCCCCTGGTTGAGAGAGAGCAAACTCACAATTTTCCCCGAAGCATTCTTCCAGGGCTCACTGGCCTGTCGGGAGCCGGGAATGTCAGGGAGCTTCAGGGCAGGCATGAATGCCGCCCTCCAAATGGGAAAGCAGGGCTAGTTCCAGCAGGCCCCCGTTTTCATGGGCACACTCAGCGTACATCCCCGTGGTTTCTAAGGCGTCCCAAGAGACACCGGTTGCCCTGTGTTTCCTTCCCTGAGTCAACTTATCGAAGTAGGGAGTCCCGCATCCAGCGAACGGTCTCAACCAAGGAACGCCGTAGCTGCTCCTCTGGGCCTGGGGCTGCCGGCGGTGCCAAAGAAGGAACAGGACTTGCATGGCAGTAAGAACCCAAGCCGCCGTCCTCTAGGAGGCACGGTGCCTTCAGTCAGGAGGTCCTGGATGGAATGCGAGGACGAGGGTTACTCTGAGCGCAGCTCCGATTGGGGCAACGCGTAAGACCTCCGCGCCATGTGGCATGTGCCAGAACGGTGTTCGTGAACGTGTGCGAGTGCTGAGGAAACCAAGCTGCTCCAAAAGAGAGGGCAGTGCGTTTCCCTACGCTCGGCGTGCGCAGAGGGGCTCTAAAGGGCTACGGGCCCGGATGTTGCTTAGCAGACCCAGGTGCGCCTGGGGTTACTCAGTGTTCCTGCCGGGAACAGGGTGCCCCGGCTAGCCTCCCAGGTGTCCAGAAAGCTGTGCTGCCGTTCAAGGTATGCAGGGCAGAGGCCACCGCCTCCTGGAAGCTGCAGCACGCCTCCGCTTCTGCACGGCAAATCAGGGCCTTACTTCCAGGCACGGGTTCACGCTGGGTGTGCCGGGAGCCACACAGCGTGCTAAGAGGCTGACTCTCTCCTCCAGCGGAGTGACTTCAGGTACGAGGGCGGGCCTCGCAGTGTTCCAAGCACAGCGTTCTCTCATGGCAGCTCACACAAGGGCCATGACAGAGTCTTCCTGGGCACTTGGCACTCACCAGCCATGCTGTCCTGAGGGCGTTCGAGGGCTCCGGAGATGTAGCGCTCCTCAAGGAACGCGCAGGGTGTGGTTGCCCAGCACCCGGCACGCTCAGGGGTCCTCCGAGGGAATCAACCAGTGGACCTCGACGTTGCTCAGCCGGCCCACAGGTGTCTGTCTGGAGGCACTCAGTGACCTTGGAGGGAAAATGATGCACACCCGTGGGGCCTAGGAGTCCCCGGACGTGTACTTCCTTTAAAGCAAAGCGACTAAGAACTCCTGGAAAGAGCTGCATGCCTCCCTTTCTGCACGGCTACTCAGAGCCTAACCTGGAGGCGAGTTCTCACGTTGAGGTTCCCTTTAGCTCTAGAGCCTGTCATGCGGACCGCCACCGCGGCCACGGAAGCCCCTGGTTGAGAGAGAGCAAACTCACAATTTTCCCCGAAGCATTCTTCCAGGGCTCACTGGCCTGTCGGGAGCCGGGAATGTCAGGGAGCTTCAGGGCAGGCATGAATGCCGCCCTCCAAATGGGAAAGCAGGGCTAGTTCCAGCAGGCCCCCGTTTTCATGGGCACACTCAGCGTACATCCCCGTGGTTTCTAAGGCGTCCCAAGAGACACCGGTTGCCCTGTGTTTCCTTCCCTGAGTCAACTTATCGAAGTAGGGAGTCCCGCATCCAGCGAACGGTCTCAACCAAGGAACGCCGTAGCTGCTCCTCTGGGCCTGGGGCTGCCGGCGGTGCCAAAGAAGGAACAGGACTTGCATGGCAGTAAGAACCCAAGCCGCCGTCCTCTAGGAGGCACGGTGCCTTCAGTCAGGAGGTCCTGGATGGAATGCGAAGACGAGGGTTACTCTGAGCGCAGCTCCGATTGGGGCAACGCGTAAGACCTCCGCGCCATGTGGCATGTGCCAGAACGGTGTTCGTGAACGTGTGCGAGTGCTGAGGAAACCAAGCTGCTCCAAAAGAGAGGGCAGTGCGTTTCCCTACGCTCGGCGTGCGCAGAGGGGCTCTAAAGGGCTACGGGCCCGGATGTTGCTTAGCAGACCCAGGTGCGCCTGGGGTTACTGAGTGTTCCTGCCGGGAACAGGGTGCCCCGGCTAGCCTCCCAGGTGTCCAGAAAGCTGTGCTGCCGTTCAAGGTATGCAGGGCAGAGGCCACCGCCTCCTGGAAGCTGCAGCACGCCTCCGCTTCTGCACGGCAAATCAGGGCCTTACTTCCAGGCACGGGTTCACGCTGGGTGTGCCGGGAGCCACACAGCGTGCTAAGAGGCTGACTCTCTCCTCCAGCGGAGTGACTTCAGGTACGAGGGCGGGCCTCGCAGTGTTCCAAGCACAGCGTTCTCTCATGGCAGCTCACACAAGGGCCATGACAGAGTCTTCCTGGGCACTTGGCACTCACCAGCCATGCTGTCCTGAGGGCGTTCGAGGGCTCCGGAGATGTAGCGCTCCTCAAGGAACGCGCAGGGTGTGGTTGCCCAGCACCCGGCACGCTCAGGGGTCCTCCGAGGGAATCAACCAGTGGACCTCGACGTTGCTCAGCCGGCCCACAGGTGTCTGTCTGGAGGCACTCAGTGACCTTGGAGGGAAAATGATGCACACCCGTGGGGCCTAGGAGTCCCCGGACGTGTACTTCCTTTAAAGCAAAGCGACTAAGAACTCCTGGAAAGAGCTGCATGCCTCCCTTTCTGCACGGCTACTCAGAGCCTAACCTGGAGGCGAGTTCTCACGTTGAGGTTCCCTTTAGCTCTAGAGCCTGTCATGCGGACCGCCACCGCGGCCACGGAAGCCCCTGGTTGAGAGAGAGCAAACTCACAATTTTCCCCGAAGCATTCTTCCAGGGCTCACTGGCCTGTCGGGAGCCGGGAATGTCAGGGAGCTTCAGGGCAGGCATGAATGCCGCCCTCCAAATGGGAAAGCAGGGCTAGTTCCAGCAGGCCCCCGTTTTCATGGGCACACTCAGCGTACATCCCCGTGGTTTCTAAGGCGTCCCAAGAGACACCGGTTGCCCTGTGTTTCCTTCCCTGAGTCAACTTATCGAAGTAGGGAGTCCCGCATCCAGCGAACGGTCTCAACCAAGGAACGCCGTAGCTGCTCCTCTGGGCCTGGGGCTGCCGGCGGTGCCAAAGAAGGAACAGGACTTGCATGGCAGTAAGAACCCAAGCCGCCGTCCTCTAGGAGGCACGGTGCCTTCAGTCAGGAGGTCCTGGATGGAATGCGAAGACGAGGGTTACTCTGAGCGCAGCTCCGATTGGGGCAACGCGTAAGACCTCCGCGCCATGTGGCATGTGCCAGAACGGTGTTCGTGAACGTGTGCGAGTGCTGAGGAAACCAAGCTGCTCCAAAAGAGAGGGCAGTGCGTTTCCCTACGCTCGGCGTGCGCAGAGGGGCTCTAAAGGGCTACGGGCCCGGATGTTGCTTAGCAGACCCAGGTGCGCCTGGGGTTACTGAGTGTTGCTGCCGGGAACAGGGTGCCCCGGCTAGCCTCCCAGGTGTCCAGAAAGCTGTGCTGCCGTTCAAGGTATGCAGGGCAGAGGCCACCGCCTCCTGGAAGCTGCAGCACGCCTCCGCTTCTGCACGGCAAATCAGGGCCTTACTTCCAGGCACGGGTTCACGCTGGGTGTGCCGGGAGCCACACAGCGTGCTAAGAGGCTGACTCTCTCCTCCAGCGGAGTGACTTCAGGTACGAGGGCGGGCCTCGCAGTGTTCCAAGCACAGCGTTCTCTCATGGCAGCTCACACAAGGGCCATGACAGAGTCTTCCTGGGCACTTGGCACTCACCAGCCATGCTGTCCTGAGGGCGTTCGAGGGCTCCGGAGATGTAGCGCTCCTCAAGGAACGCGCAGGGTGTGGTTGCCCAGCACCCGGCACGCTCAGGGGTCCTCCGAGGGAATCAACCAGTGGACCTCGACGTTGCTCAGCCGGCCCACAGGTGTCTGTCTGGAGGCACTCAGTGGCCTTGGAGGGAAAATGATGCACACCCGTGGGGCCTAGGAGTCCCCGGACGTGTACTTCCTTTAAAGCAAAGCGACTACGAACTCCTGGAAAGAGCTGCATGCCTCCCTTTCTGCACGGCTACTCAGGGCCTAACCTGGAGGCGAGTTCTCACGTTGAGGTTCCCTTTAGCTCTAGAGCCTGTCATGCGGACCGCCACCGCGGCCACGGAAGCCCCTGGTTGAGAGAGAGCAAACTCACAATTTTCCCCGAAGCATTCTTCCAGGGCTCACTGGCCTGTCGGGAGCCGGGAATGTCAGGGAGCTTCAGGGCAGGCATGAATGCCGCCCTCCAAATGGGAAAGCAGGGCTAGTTCCAGCAGGCCCCCGTTTTCATGGGCACACTCAGCGTACATCCCCGTGGTTTCTAAGGCGTCCCAAGAGACACCGGTTGCCCTGTGTTTCCTTCCCTGAGTCAACTTATCGAAGTAGGGAGTCCCGCATCCAGCGAACGGTCTCAACCAAGGAACGCCGTAGCTGCTCCTCTGGGCCTGGGGCTGCCGGCGGTGCCAAAGAAGGAACAGGACTTGCATGGCAGTAAGAACCCAAGCCGCCGTCCTCTAGGAGGCACGGTGCCTTCAGTCAGGAGGTCCTGGATGGAATGCGAGGACGAGGGTTACTCTGAGCGCAGCTCCGATTGGGGCAACGTGTAAGACCTCCGCGCCATGTGGCATGTGCCAGAACGGTGTTCGTGAACGTGTGCGAGTGCTGAGGAAACCAAGCTGCTCCAAAAGAGAGGGCAGTGCGTTTCCCTACGCTCGGCGTGCGCAGAGGGGCTCTAAAGGGCTACGGGCCCGGATGTTGCTTAGCAGACCCAGGTGCGCCTGGGGTTACTGAGTGTTCCTGCCGGGAACAGGGTGCCCCGGCTAGCCTCCCAGGTGTCCAGAAAGCTGTGCTGCCGTTCAAGGTATGCAGGGCAGAGGCCACCGCCTCCTGGAAGCTGCAGCACGCCTCCGCTTCTGCACGGCAAATCAGGGCCTTACTTCCAGGCACGGGTTCACGCTGGGTGTGCCGGGAGCCACACAGCGTGCTAAGAGGCTGACTCTCTCCTCCAGCGGAGTGACTTCAGGTACGAGGGCGGGCCTCGCAGTGTTCCAAGCACAGCGTTCTCTCATGGCAGCTCACACAAGGGCCATGACAGAGTCTTCCTGGGCACTTGGCACTCACCAGCCATGCTGTCCTGAGGGCGTTCGAGGGCTCCGGAGATGTAGCGCTCCTCAAGGAACGCGCAGGGTGTGGTTGCCCAGCACCCGGCACGCTCAGGGGTCCTCCGAGGGAATCAACCAGTGGACCTCGACGTTGCTCAGCCGGCCCACAGGTGTCTGTCTGGAGGCACTCAGTGACCTTGGAGGGAAAATGATGCACACCCGTGGGGCCTAGGAGTCCCCGGACGTGTACTTCCTTTAAAGCAAAGCGACTAAGAACTCCTGGAAAGAGCTGCATGCCTCCCTTTCTGCACGGCTACTCAGAGCCTAACCTGGAGGCGAGTTCTCACGTTGAGGTTCCCTTTAGCTCTAGAGCCTGTCATGCGGACCGCCACCGCGGCCACGGAAGCCCCTGGTTGAGAGAGAGCAAACTCACAATTTTCCCCGAAGCATTCTTCCAGGGCTCACTGGCCTGTCGGGAGCCGGGAATGTCAGGGAGCTTCAGGGCAGGCATGAATGCCGCCCTCCAAATGGGAAAGCAGGGCTAGTTCCAGCAGGCCCCCGTTTTCATGGGCACACTCAGCGTACATCCCCGTGGTTTCTAAGGCGTCCCAAGAGACACCGGTTGCCCTGTGTTTCCTTCCCTGAGTCAACTTATCGAAGTAGGGAGTCCCGCATCCAGCGAACGGTCTCAACCAAGGAACGCCGTAGCTGCTCCTCTGGGCCTGGGGCTGCCGGCGGTGCCAAAGAAGGAACAGGACTTGCATGGCAGTAAGAACCCAAGCCGCCGTCCTCTAGGAGGCACGGTGCCTTCAGTCAGGAGGTCCTGGATGGAATGCGAAGACGAGGGTTACTCTGAGCGCAGCTCCGATTGGGGCAACGCGTAAGACCTCCGCGCCATGTGGCATGTGCCAGAACGGTGTTCGTGAACGTGTGCGAGTGCTGAGGAAACCAAGCTGCTCCAAAAGAGAGGGCAGTGCGTTTCCCTACGCTCGGCGTGCGCAGAGGGGCTCTAAAGGGCTACGGGCCCGGATGTTGCTTAGCAGACCCAGGTGCGCCTGGGGTTACTGAGTGTTGCTGCCGGGAACAGGGTGCCCCGGCTAGCCTCCCAGGTGTCCAGAAAGCTGTGCTGCCGTTCAAGGTATGCAGGGCAGAGGCCACCGCCTCCTGGAAGCTGCAGCACGCCTCCGCTTCTGCACGGCAAATCAGGGCCTTACTTCCAGGCACGGGTTCACGCTGGGTGTGCCGGGAGCCACACAGCGTGCTAAGAGGCTGACTCTCTCCTCCAGCGGAGTGACTTCAGGTACGAGGGCGGGCCTCGCAGTGTTCCAAGCACAGCGTTCTCTCATGGCAGCTCACACAAGGGCCATGACAGAGTCTTCCTGGGCACTTGGCACTCACCAGCCATGCTGTCCTGAGGGCGTTCGAGGGCTCCGGAGATGTAGCGCTCCTCAAGGAACGCGCAGGGTGTGGTTGCCCAGCACCCGGCACGCTCAGGGGTCCTCCGAGGGAATCAACCAGTGGACCTCGACGTTGCTCAGCCGGCCCACAGGTGTCTGTCTGGAGGCACTCAGTGACCTTGGAGGGAAAATGATGCACACCCGTGGGGCCTAGGAGTCCCCGGACGTGTACTTCCTTTAAAGCAAAGCGACTAAGAACTCCTGGAAAGAGCTGCATGCCTCCCTTTCTGCACGGCTACTCAGAGCCTAACCTGGAGGCGAGTTCTCACGTTGAGGTTCCCTTTAGCTCTAGAGCCTGTCATGCGGACCGCCACCGCGGCCACGGAAGCCCCTGGTTGAGAGAGAGCAAACTCACAATTTTCCCCGAAGCATTCTTCCAGGGCTCACTGGCCTGTCGGGAGCCGGGAATGTCAGGGAGCTTCAGGGCAGGCATGAATGCCGCCCTCCAAATGGGAAAGCAGGGCTAGTTCCAGCAGGCCCCCGTTTTCATGGGCACACTCAGCGTACATCCCCGTGGTTTCTAAGGCGTCCCAAGAGACACCGGTTGCCCTGTGTTTCCTTCCCTGAGTCAACTTATCGAAGTAGGGAGTCCCGCATCCAGCGAACGGTCTCAACCAAGGAACGCCGTAGCTGCTCCTCTGGGCCTGGGGCTGCCGGCGGTGCCAAAGAAGGAACAGGACTTGCATGGCAGTAAGAACCCAAGCCGCCGTCCTCTAGGAGGCACGGTGCCTTCAGTCAGGAGGTCCTGGATGGAATGCGAAGACGAGGGTTACTCTGAGCGCAGCTCCGATTGGGGCAACGCGTAAGACCTCCGCGCCATGTGGCATGTGCCAGAACGGTGTTCGTGAACGTGTGCGAGTGCTGAGGAAACCAAGCTGCTCCAAAAGAGAGGGCAGTGCGTTTCCCTACGCTCGGCGTGCGCAGAGGGGCTCTAAAGGGCTACGGGCCCGGATGTTGCTTAGCAGACCCAGGTGCGCCTGGGGTTACTCAGTGTTCCTGCCGGGAACAGGGTGCCCCGGCTAGCCTCCCAGGTGTCCAGAAAGCTGTGCTGCCGTTCAAGGTATGCAGGGCAGAGGCCACCGCCTCCTGGAAGCTGCAGCACGCCTCCGCTTCTGCACGGCAAATCAGGGCCTTACTTCCAGGCACGGGTTCACGCTGGGTGTGCCGGGAGCCACACAGCGTGCTAAGAGGCTGACTCTCTCCTCCAGCGGAGTGACTTCAGGTACGAGGGCGGGCCTCGCAGTGTTCCAAGCACAGCGTTCTCTCATGGCAGCTCACACAAGGGCCATGACAGAGTCTTCCTGGGCACTTGGCACTCACCAGCCATGCTGTCCTGAGGGCGTTCGAGGGCTCCGGAGATGTAGCGCTCCTCAAGGAACGCGCAGGGTGTGGTTGCCCAGCACCCGGCACGCTCAGGGGTCCTCCGAGGGAATCAACCAGTGGACCTCGACGTTGCTCAGCCGGCCCACAGGTGTCTGTCTGGAGGCACTCAGTGGCCTTGGAGGGAAAATGATGCACACCCGTGGGGCCTAGGAGTCCCCGGACGTGTACTTCCTTTAAAGCAAAGCGACTACGAACTCCTGGAAAGAGCTGCATGCCTCCCTTTCTGCACGGCTACTCAGGGCCTAACCTGGAGGCGAGTTCTCACGTTGAGGTTCCCTTTAGCTCTAGAGCCTGTCATGCGGACCGCCACCGCGGCCACGGAAGCCCCTGGTTGAGAGAGAGCAAACTCACAATTTTCCCCGAAGCATTCTTCCAGGGCTCACTGGCCTGTCGGGAGCCGGGAATGTCAGGGAGCTTCAGGGCAGGCATGAATGCCGCCCTCCAAATGGGAAAGCAGGGCTAGTTCCAGCAGGCCCCCGTTTTCATGGGCACACTCAGCGTACATCCCCGTGGTTTCTAAGGCGTCCCAAGAGACACCGGTTGCCCTGTGTTTCCTTCCCTGAGTCAACTTATCGAAGTAGGGAGTCCCGCATCCAGCGAACGGTCTCAACCAAGGAACGCCGTAGCTGCTCCTCTGGGCCTGGGGCTGCCGGCGGTGCCAAAGAAGGAACAGGACTTGCATGGCAGTAAGAACCCAAAGCCGCCGTCCTCTAGGAGGCACGGTGCCTTCAGTCAGGAGGTCCTGGATGGAATGCGAGGACGAGGGTTACTCTGAGCGCAGCTCCGATTGGGGCAACGCGTAAGACCTCCGCGCCATGTGGCATGTGCCAGAACGGTGTTCGTGAACGTGTGCGAGTGCTGAGGAAACCAAGCTGCTCCAAAAGAGAGGGCAGTGCGTTTCCCTACGCTCGGCGTGCGCAGAGGGGCTCTAAAGGGCTACGGGCCCGGATGTTGCTTAGCAGACCCAGGTGCGCCTGGGGTTACTCAGTGTTCCTGCCGGGAACAGGGTGCCCCGGCTAGCCTCCCAGGTGTCCAGAAAGCTGTGCTGCCGTTCAAGGTATGCAGGGCAGAGGCCACCGCCTCCTGGAAGCTGCAGCACGCCTCCGCTTCTGCACGGCAAATCAGGGCCTTACTTCCAGGCACGGGTTCACGCTGGGTGTGCCGGGAGCCACACAGCGTGCTAAGAGGCTGACTCTCTCCTCCAGCGGAGTGACTTCAGGTACGAGGGCGGGCCTCGCAGTGTTCCAAGCACAGCGTTCTCTCATGGCAGCTCACACAAGGGCCATGACAGAGTCTTCCTGGGCACTTGGCACTCACCAGCCATGCTGTCCTGAGGGCGTTCGAGGGCTCCGGAGATGTAGCGCTCCTCAAGGAACGCGCAGGGTGTGGTTGCCCAGCACCCGGCACGCTCAGGGGTCCTCCGAGGGAATCAACCAGTGGACCTCGACGTTGCTCAGCCGGCCCACAGGTGTCTGTCTGGAGGCACTCAGTGACCTTGGAGGGAAAATGATGCACACCCGTGGGGCCTAGGAGTCCCCGGACGTGTACTTCCTTTAAAGCAAAGCGACTAAGAACTCCTGGAAAGAGCTGCATGCCTCCCTTTCTGCACGGCTACTCAGAGCCTAACCTGGAGGCGAGTTCTCACGTTGAGGTTCCCTTTAGCTCTAGAGCCTGTCATGCGGACCGCCACCGCGGCCACGGAAGCCCCTGGTTGAGAGAGAGCAAACTCACAATTTTCCCCGAAGCATTCTTCCAGGGCTCACTGGCCTGTCGGGAGCCGGGAATGTCAGGGAGCTTCAGGGCAGGCATGAATGCCGCCCTCCAAATGGGAAAGCAGGGCTAGTTCCAGCAGGCCCCCGTTTTCATGGGCACACTCAGCGTACATCCCCGTGGTTTCTAAGGCGTCCCAAGAGACACCGGTTGCCCTGTGTTTCCTTCCCTGAGTCAACTTATCGAAGTAGGGAGTCCCGCATCCAGCGAACGGTCTCAACCAAGGAACGCCGTAGCTGCTCCTCTGGGCCTGGGGCTGCCGGCGGTGCCAAAGAAGGAACAGGACTTGCATGGCAGTAAGAACCCAAGCCGCCGTCCTCTAGGAGGCACGGTGCCTTCAGTCAGGAGGTCCTGGATGGAATGCGAAGACGAGGGTTACTCTGAGCGCAGCTCCGATTGGGGCAACGCGTAAGACCTCCGCGCCATGTGGCATGTGCCAGAACGGTGTTCGTGAACGTGTGCGAGTGCTGAGGAAACCAAGCTGCTCCAAAAGAGAGGGCAGTGCGTTTCCCTACGCTCGGCGTGCGCAGAGGGGCTCTAAAGGGCTACGGGCCCGGATGTTGCTTAGCAGACCCAGGTGCGCCTGGGGTTACTGAGTGTTCCTGCCGGGAACAGGGTGCCCCGGCTAGCCTCCCAGGTGTCCAGAAAGCTGTGCTGCCGTTCAAGGTATGCAGGGCAGAGGCCACCGCCTCCTGGAAGCTGCAGCACGCCTCCGCTTCTGCACGGCAAATCAGGGCCTTACTTCCAGGCACGGGTTCACGCTGGGTGTGCCGGGAGCCACACAGCGTGCTAAGAGGCTGACTCTCTCCTCCAGCGGAGTGACTTCAGGTACGAGGGCGGGCCTCGCAGTGTTCCAAGCACAGCGTTCTCTCATGGCAGCTCACACAAGGGCCATGACAGAGTCTTCCTGGGCACTTGGCACTCACCAGCCATGCTGTCCTGAGGGCGTTCGAGGGCTCCGGAGATGTAGCGCTCCTCAAGGAACGCGCAGGGTGTGGTTGCCCAGCACCCGGCACGCTCAGGGGTCCTCCGAGGGAATCAACCAGTGGACCTCGACGTTGCTCAGCCGGCCCACAGGTGTCTGTCTGGAGGCACTCAGTGGCCTTGGAGGGAAAATGATGCACACCCGTGGGGCCTAGGAGTCCCCGGACGTGTACTTCCTTTAAAGCAAAGCGACTACGAACTCCTGGAAAGAGCTGCATGCCTCCCTTTCTGCACGGCTACTCAGGGCCTAACCTGGAGGCGAGTTCTCACGTTGAGGTTCCCTTTAGCTCTAGAGCCTGTCATGCGGACCGCCACCGCGGCCACGGAAGCCCCTGGTTGAGAGAGAGCAAACTCACAATTTTCCCCGAAGCATTCTTCCAGGGCTCACTGGCCTGTCGGGAGCCGGGAATGTCAGGGAGCTTCAGGGCAGGCATGAATGCCGCCCTCCAAATGGGAAAGCAGGGCTAGTTCCAGCAGGCCCCCGTTTTCATGGGCACACTCAGCGTACATCCCCGTGGTTTCTAAGGCGTCCCAAGAGACACCGGTTGCCCTGTGTTTCCTTCCCTGAGTCAACTTATCGAAGTAGGGAGTCCCGCATCCAGCGAACGGTCTCAACCAAGGAACGCCGTAGCTGCTCCTCTGGGCCTGGGGCTGCCGGCGGTGCCAAAGAAGGAACAGGACTTGCATGGCAGTAAGAACCCAAAGCCGCCGTCCTCTAGGAGGCACGGTGCCTTCAGTCAGGAGGTCCTGGATGGAATGCGAGGACGAGGGTTACTCTGAGCGCAGCTCCGATTGGGGCAACGCGTAAGACCTCCGCGCCATGTGGCATGTGCCAGAACGGTGTTCGTGAACGTGTGCGAGTGCTGAGGAAACCAAGCTGCTCCAAAAGAGAGGGCAGTGCGTTTCCCTACGCTCGGCGTGCGCAGAGGGGCTCTAAAGGGCTACGGGCCCGGATGTTGCTTAGCAGACCCAGGTGCGCCTGGGGTTACTCAGTGTTCCTGCCGGGAACAGGGTGCCCCGGCTAGCCTCCCAGGTGTCCAGAAAGCTGTGCTGCCGTTCAAGGTATGCAGGGCAGAGGCCACCGCCTCCTGGAAGCTGCAGCACGCCTCCGCTTCTGCACGGCAAATCAGGGCCTTACTTCCAGGCACGGGTTCACGCTGGGTGTGCCGGGAGCCACACAGCGTGCTAAGAGGCTGACTCTCTCCTCCAGCGGAGTGACTTCAGGTACGAGGGCGGGCCTCGCAGTGTTCCAAGCACAGCGTTCTCTCATGGCAGCTCACACAAGGGCCATGACAGAGTCTTCCTGGGCACTTGGCACTCACCAGCCATGCTGTCCTGAGGGCGTTCGAGGGCTCCGGAGATGTAGCGCTCCTCAAGGAACGCGCAGGGTGTGGTTGCCCAGCACCCGGCACGCTCAGGGGTCCTCCGAGGGAATCAACCAGTGGACCTCGACGTTGCTCAGCCGGCCCACAGGTGTCTGTCTGGAGGCACTCAGTGACCTTGGAGGGAAAATGATGCACACCCGTGGGGCCTAGGAGTCCCCGGACGTGTACTTCCTTTAAAGCAAAGCGACTAAGAACTCCTGGAAAGAGCTGCATGCCTCCCTTTCTGCACGGCTACTCAGAGCCTAACCTGGAGGCGAGTTCTCACGTTGAGGTTCCCTTTAGCTCTAGAGCCTGTCATGCGGACCGCCACCGCGGCCACGGAAGCCCCTGGTTGAGAGAGAGCAAACTCACAATTTTCCCCGAAGCATTCTTCCAGGGCTCACTGGCCTGTCGGGAGCCGGGAATGTCAGGGAGCTTCAGGGCAGGCATGAATGCCGCCCTCCAAATGGGAAAGCAGGGCTAGTTCCAGCAGGCCCCCGTTTTCATGGGCACACTCAGCGTACATCCCCGTGGTTTCTAAGGCGTCCCAAGAGACACCGGTTGCCCTGTGTTTCCTTCCCTGAGTCAACTTATCGAAGTAGGGAGTCCCGCATCCAGCGAACGGTCTCAACCAAGGAACGCCGTAGCTGCTCCTCTGGGCCTGGGGCTGCCGGCGGTGCCAAAGAAGGAACAGGACTTGCATGGCAGTAAGAACCCAAGCCGCCGTCCTCTAGGAGGCACGGTGCCTTCAGTCAGGAGGTCCTGGATGGAATGCGAAGACGAGGGTTACTCTGAGCGCAGCTCCGATTGGGGCAACGCGTAAGACCTCCGCGCCATGTGGCATGTGCCAGAACGGTGTTCGTGAACGTGTGCGAGTGCTGAGGAAACCAAGCTGCTCCAAAAGAGAGGGCAGTGCGTTTCCCTACGCTCGGCGTGCGCAGAGGGGCTCTAAAGGGCTACGGGCCCGGATGTTGCTTAGCAGACCCAGGTGCGCCTGGGGTTACTGAGTGTTCCTGCCGGGAACAGGGTGCCCCGGCTAGCCTCCCAGGTGTCCAGAAAGCTGTGCTGCCGTTCAAGGTATGCAGGGCAGAGGCCACCGCCTCCTGGAAGCTGCAGCACGCCTCCGCTTCTGCACGGCAAATCAGGGCCTTACTTCCAGGCACGGGTTCACGCTGGGTGTGCCGGGAGCCACACAGCGTGCTAAGAGGCTGACTCTCTCCTCCAGCGGAGTGACTTCAGGTACGAGGGCGGGCCTCGCAGTGTTCCAAGCACAGCGTTCTCTCATGGCAGCTCACACAAGGGCCATGACAGAGTCTTCCTGGGCACTTGGCACTCACCAGCCATGCTGTCCTGAGGGCGTTCGAGGGCTCCGGAGATGTAGCGCTCCTCAAGGAACGCGCAGGGTGTGGTTGCCCAGCACCCGGCACGCTCAGGGGTCCTCCGAGGGAATCAACCAGTGGACCTCGACGTTGCTCAGCCGGCCCACAGGTGTCTGTCTGGAGGCACTCAGTGGCCTTGGAGGGAAAATGATGCACACCCGTGGGGCCTAGGAGTCCCCGGACGTGTACTTCCTTTAAAGCAAAGCGACTACGAACTCCTGGAAAGAGCTGCATGCCTCCCTTTCTGCACGGCTACTCAGGGCCTAACCTGGAGGCGAGTTCTCACGTTGAGGTTCCCTTTAGCTCTAGAGCCTGTCATGCGGACCGCCACCGCGGCCACGGAAGCCCCTGGTTGAGAGAGAGCAAACTCACAATTTTCCCCGAAGCATTCTTCCAGGGCTCACTGGCCTGTCGGGAGCCGGGAATGTCAGGGAGCTTCAGGGCAGGCATGAATGCCGCCCTCCAAATGGGAAAGCAGGGCTAGTTCCAGCAGGCCCCCGTTTTCATGGGCGCACTCAGCGTACATCCCCGTGGTTTCTAAGGCGTCCCAAGAGACACCGGTTGCCCTGTGTTTCCTTCCCTGAGTCAACTTAACGAAGTAGGGAGTCCCGCATCCAGCGAACGGTCTCAACCAAGGAACGCCATAGCTGCTCCTCTGGGCCTGGGGCTGCCGGCGGTGCCAAAGAAGGAACAGGACTTGCATGGCAGTAAGAACCCAAGCCGCCGTCCTCTAGGAGGCACGGTGCCTTCAGTCAGGAGGTCCTGGATGGAATGCGAAGACGAGGGTTACTCTGAGCGCAGCTCCGATTGGGGCAACGCGTAAGACCTCCGCGCCATGTGGCATGTGCCAGAACGGTGTTCGTGAACGTGTGCGAGTGCTGAGGAAACCAAGCTGCTCCAAAAGAGAGGGCAGTGCGTTTCCCTACGCTCGGCGTGCGCAGAGGGGCTCTAAAGGGCTACGGGCCCGGATGTTGCTTAGCAGACCCAGGTGCGCCTGGGGTTACTCAGTGTTCCTGCCGGGAACAGGGTGCCCCGGCTAGCCTCCCAGGTGTCCAGAAAGCTGTGCTGCCGTTCAAGGTATGCAGGGCAGAGGCCACCGCCTCCTGGAAGCTGCAGCACGCCTCCGCTTCTGCACGGCAAATCAGGGCCTTACTTCCAGGCACGGGTTCACGCTGGGTGTGCCGGGAGCCACACAGCGTGCTAAGAGGCTGACTCTCTCCTCCAGCGGAGTGACTTCAGGTACGAGGGCGGGCCTCGCAGTGTTCCAAGCACAGCGTTCTCTCATGGCAGCTCACACAAGGGCCATGACAGAGTCTTCCTGGGCACTTGGCACTCACCAGCCATGCTGTCCTGAGGGCGTTCGAGGGCTCCGGAGATGTAGCGCTCCTCAAGGAACGCGCAGGGTGTGGTTGCCCAGCACCCGGCACGCTCAGGGGTCCTCCGAGGGAATCAACCAGTGGACCTCGACGTTGCTCAGCCGGCCCACAGGTGTCTGTCTGGAGGCACTCAGTGGCCTTGGAGGGAAAATGATGCACACCCGTGGGGCCTAGGAGTCCCCGGACGTGTACTTCCTTTAAAGCAAAGCGACTACGAACTCCTGGAAAGAGCTGCATGCCTCCCTTTCTGCACGGCTACTCAGGGCCTAACCTGGAGGCGAGTTCTCACGTTGAGGTTCCCTTTAGCTCTAGAGCCTGTCATGCGGACCGCCACCGCGGCCACGGAAGCCCCTGGTTGAGAGAGAGCAAACTCACAATTTTCCCCGAAGCATTCTTCCAGGGCTCACTGGCCTGTCGGGAGCCGGGAATGTCAGGGAGCTTCAGGGCAGGCATGAATGCCGCCCTCCAAATGGGAAAGCAGGGCTAGTTCCAGCAGGCCCCCGTTTTCATGGGCGCACTCAGCGTACATCCCCGTGGTTTCTAAGGCGTCCCAAGAGACACCGGTTGCCCTGTGTTTCCTTCCCTGAGTCAACTTAACGAAGTAGGGAGTCCCGCATCCAGCGAACGGTCTCAACCAAGGAACGCCGTAGCTGCTCCTCTGGGCCTGGGGCTGCCGGCGGTGCCAAAGAAGGAACAGGACTTGCATGGCAGTAAGAACCCAAGCCGCCGTCCTCTAGGAGGCACGGTGCCTTCAGTCAGGAGGTCCTGGATGGAATGCGAAGACGAGGGTTACTCTGAGCGCAGCTCCGATTGGGGCAACGCGTAAGACCTCCGCGCCATGTGGCATGTGCCAGAACGGTGTTCGTGAACGTGTGCGAGTGCTGAGGAAACCAAGCTGCTCCAAAAGAGAGGGCAGTGCGTTTCCCTACGCTCGGCGTGCGCAGAGGGGCTCTAAAGGGCTACGGGCCCGGATGTTGCTTAGCAGACCCAGGTGCGCCTGGGGTTACTCAGTGTTCCTGCCGGGAACAGGGTGCCCCGGCTAGCCTCCCAGGTGTCCAGAAAGCTGTGCTGCCGTTCAAGGTATGCAGGGCAGAGGCCACCGCCTCCTGGAAGCTGCAGCACGCCTCCGCTTCTGCACGGCAAATCAGGGCCTTACTTCCAGGCACGGGTTCACGCTGGGTGTGCCGGGAGCCACACAGCGTGCTAAGAGGCTGACTCTCTCCTCCAGCGGAGTGACTTCAGGTACGAGGGCGGGCCTCGCAGTGTTCCAAGCACAGCGTTCTCTCATGGCAGCTCACACAAGGGCCATGACAGAGTCTTCCTGGGCACTTGGCACTCACCAGCCATGCTGTCCTGAGGGCGTTCGAGGGCTCCGGAGATGTAGCGCTCCTCAAGGAACGCGCAGGGTGTGGTTGCCCAGCACCCGGCACGCTCAGGGGTCCTCCGAGGGAATCAACCAGTGGACCTCGACGTTGCTCAGCCGGCCCACAGGTGTCTGTCTGGAGGCACTCAGTGACCTTGGAGGGAAAATGATGCACACCCGTGGGGCCTAGGAGTCCCCGGACGTGTACTTCCTTTAAAGCAAAGCGACTAAGAACTCCTGGAAAGAGCTGCATGCCTCCCTTTCTGCACGGCTACTCAGAGCCTAACCTGGAGGCGAGTTCTCACGTTGAGGTTCCCTTTAGCTCTAGAGCCTGTCATGCGGACCGCCACCGCGGCCACGGAAGCCCCTGGTTGAGAGAGAGCAAACTCACAATTTTCCCCGAAGCATTCTTCCAGGGCTCACTGGCCTGTCGGGAGCCGGGAATGTCAGGGAGCTTCAGGGCAGGCATGAATGCCGCCCTCCAAATGGGAAAGCAGGGCTAGTTCCAGCAGGCCCCCGTTTTCATGGGCACACTCAGCGTACATCCCCGTGGTTTCTAAGGCGTCCCAAGAGACACCGGTTGCCCTGTGTTTCCTTCCCTGAGTCAACTTATCGAAGTAGGGAGTCCCGCATCCAGCGAACGGTCTCAACCAAGGAACGCCGTAGCTGCTCCTCTGGGCCTGGGGCTGCCGGCGGTGCCAAAGAAGGAACAGGACTTGCATGGCAGTAAGAACCCAAGCCGCCGTCCTCTAGGAGGCACGGTGCCTTCAGTCAGGAGGTCCTGGATGGAATGCGAAGACGAGGGTTACTCTGAGCGCAGCTCCGATTGGGGCAACGCGTAAGACCTCCGCGCCATGTGGCATGTGCCAGAACGGTGTTCGTGAACGTGTGCGAGTGCTGAGGAAACCAAGCTGCTCCAAAAGAGAGGGCAGTGCGTTTCCCTACGCTCGGCGTGCGCAGAGGGGCTCTAAAGGGCTACGGGCCCGGATGTTGCTTAGCAGACCCAGGTGCGCCTGGGGTTACTGAGTGTTCCTGCCGGGAACAGGGTGCCCCGGCTAGCCTCCCAGGTGTCCAGAAAGCTGTGCTGCCGTTCAAGGTATGCAGGGCAGAGGCCACCGCCTCCTGGAAGCTGCAGCACGCCTCCGCTTCTGCACGGCAAATCAGGGCCTTACTTCCAGGCACGGGTTCACGCTGGGTGTGCCGGGAGCCACACAGCGTGCTAAGAGGCTGACTCTCTCCTCCAGCGGAGTGACTTCAGGTACGAGGGCGGGCCTCGCAGTGTTCCAAGCACAGCGTTCTCTCATGGCAGCTCACACAAGGGCCATGACAGAGTCTTCCTGGGCACTTGGCACTCACCAGCCATGCTGTCCTGAGGGCGTTCGAGGGCTCCGGAGATGTAGCGCTCCTCAAGGAACGCGCAGGGTGTGGTTGCCCAGCACCCGGCACGCTCAGGGGTCCTCCGAGGGAATCAACCAGTGGACCTCGACGTTGCTCAGCCGGCCCACAGGTGTCTGTCTGGAGGCACTCAGTGGCCTTGGAGGGAAAATGATGCACACCCGTGGGGCCTAGGAGTCCCCGGACGTGTACTTCCTTTAAAGCAAAGCGACTACGAACTCCTGGAAAGAGCTGCATGCCTCCCTTTCTGCACGGCTACTCAGGGCCTAACCTGGAGGCGAGTTCTCACGTTGAGGTTCCCTTTAGCTCTAGAGCCTGTCATGCGGACCGCCACCGCGGCCACGGAAGCCCCTGGTTGAGAGAGAGCAAACTCACAATTTTCCCCGAAGCATTCTTCCAGGGCTCACTGGCCTGTCGGGAGCCGGGAATGTCAGGGAGCTTCAGGGCAGGCATGAATGCCGCCCTCCAAATGGGAAAGCAGGGCTAGTTCCAGCAGGCCCCCGTTTTCATGGGCGCACTCAGCGTACATCCCCGTGGTTTCTAAGGCGTCCCAAGAGACACCGGTTGCCCTGTGTTTCCTTCCCTGAGTCAACTTAACGAAGTAGGGAGTCCCGCATCCAGCGAACGGTCTCAACCAAGGAACGCCGTAGCTGCTCCTCTGGGCCTGGGGCTGCCGGCGGTGCCAAAGAAGGAACAGGACTTGCATGGCAGTAAGAACCCAAGCCGCCGTCCTCTAGGAGGCACGGTGCCTTCAGTCAGGAGGTCCTGGATGGAATGCGAAGACGAGGGTTACTCTGAGCGCAGCTCCGATTGGGGCAACGCGTAAGACCTCCGCGCCATGTGGCATGTGCCAGAACGGTGTTCGTGAACGTGTGCGAGTGCTGAGGAAACCAAGCTGCTCCAAAAGAGAGGGCAGTGCGTTTCCCTACGCTCGGCGTGCGCAGAGGGGCTCTAAAGGGCTACGGGCCCGGATGTTGCTTAGCAGACCCAGGTGCGCCTGGGGTTACTCAGTGTTCCTGCCGGGAACAGGGTGCCCCGGCTAGCCTCCCAGGTGTGCTAAAGCTGTGCTGCCGTTCAAGGTATGCAGGGCAGAGGCCACCGCCTCCTGGAAGCTGCAGCACGCCTCCGCTTCTGCACGGCAAATCAGGGCCTTACTTCCAGGCACGGGTTCACGCTGGGTGTGCCGGGAGCCACACAGCGTGCTAAGAGGCTGACTCTCTCCTCCAGCGGAGTGACTTCAGGTACGAGGGCGGGCCTCGCAGTGTTCCAAGCACAGCGTTCTCTCATGGCAGCTCACACAAGGGCCATGACAGAGTCTTCCTGGGCACTTGGCACTCACCAGCCATGCTGTCCTGAGGGCGTTCGAGGGCTCCGGAGATGTAGCGCTCCTCAAGGAACGCGCAGGGTGTGGTTGCCCAGCACCCGGCACGCTCAGGGGTCCTCCGAGGGAATCAACCAGTGGACCTCGACGTTGCTCAGCCGGCCCACAGGTGTCTGTCTGGAGGCACTCAGTGGCCTTGGAGGGAAAATGATGCACACCCGTGGGGCCTAGGAGTCCCCGGACGTGTACTTCCTTTAAAGCAAAGCGACTACGAACTCCTGGAAAGAGCTGCATGCCTCCCTTTCTGCACGGCTACTCAGGGCCTAACCTGGAGGCGAGTTCTCACGTTGAGGTTCCCTTTAGCTCTAGAGCCTGTCATGCGGACCGCCACCGCGGCCACGGAAGCCCCTGGTTGAGAGAGAGCAAACTCACAATTTTCCCCGAAGCATTCTTCCAGGGCTCACTGGCCTGTCGGGAGCCGGGAATGTCAGGGAGCTTCAGGGCAGGCATGAATGCCGCCCTCCAAATGGGAAAGCAGGGCTAGTTCCAGCAGGCCCCCGTTTTCATGGGCACACTCAGCGTACATCCCCGTGGTTTCTAAGGCGTCCCAAGAGACACCGGTTGCCCTGTGTTTCCTTCCCTGAGTCAACTTATCGAAGTAGGGAGTCCCGCATCCAGCGAACGGTCTCAACCAAGGAACGCCGTAGCTGCTCCTCTGGGCCTGGGGCTGCCGGCGGTGCCAAAGAAGGAACAGGACTTGCATGGCAGTAAGAACCCAAGCCGCCGTCCTCTAGGAGGCACGGTGCCTTCAGTCAGGAGGTCCTGGATGGAATGCGAAGACGAGGGTTACTCTGAGCGCAGCTCCGATTGGGGCAACGCGTAAGACCTCCGCGCCATGTGGCATGTGCCAGAACGGTGTTCGTGAACGTGTGCGAGTGCTGAGGAAACCAAGCTGCTCCAAAAGAGAGGGCAGTGCGTTTCCCTACGCTCGGCGTGCGCAGAGGGGCTCTAAAGGGCTACGGGCCCGGATGTTGCTTAGCAGACCCAGGTGCGCCTGGGGTTACTCAGTGTTCCTGCCGGGAACAGGGTGCCCCGGCTAGCCTCCCAGGTGTCCAGAAAGCTGTGCTGCCGTTCAAGGTATGCAGGGCAGAGGCCACCGCCTCCTGGAAGCTGCAGCACGCCTCCGCTTCTGCACGGCAAATCAGGGCCTTACTTCCAGGCACGGGTTCACGCTGGGTGTGCCGGGAGCCACACAGCGTGCTAAGAGGCTGACTCTCTCCTCCAGCGGAGTGACTTCAGGTACGAGGGCGGGCCTCGCAGTGTTCCAAGCACAGCGTTCTCTCATGGCAGCTCACACAAGGGCCATGACAGAGTCTTCCTGGGCACTTGGCACTCACCAGCCATGCTGTCCTGAGGGCGTTCGAGGGCTCCGGAGATGTAGCGCTCCTCAAGGAACGCGCAGGGTGTGGTTGCCCAGCACCCGGCACGCTCAGGGGTCCTCCGAGGGAATCAACCAGTGGACCTCGACGTTGCTCAGCCGGCCCACAGGTGTCTGTCTGGAGGCACTCAGTGGCCTTGGAGGGAAAATGATGCACACCCGTGGGGCCTAGGAGTCCCCGGACGTGTACTTCCTTTAAAGCAAAGCGACTAAGAACTCCTGGAAAGAGCTGCATGCCTCCCTTTCTGCACGGCTACTCAGGGCCTAACCTGGAGGCGAGTTCTCACGTTGAGGTTCCCTTTAGCTCTAGAGCCTGTCATGCGGACCGCCACCGCGGCCACGGAAGCCCCTGGTTGAGAGAGAGCAAACTCACAATTTTCCCCGAAGCATTCTTCCAGGGCTCACTGGCCTGTCGGGAGCCGGGAATGTCAGGGAGCTTCAGGGCAGGCATGAATGCCGCCCTCCAAATGGGAAAGCAGGGCTAGTTCCAGCAGGCCCCCGTTTTCATGGGCACACTCAGCGTACATCCCCGTGGTTTCTAAGGCGTCCCAAGAGACACCGGTTGCCCTGTGTTTCCTTCCCTGAGTCAACTTATCGAAGTAGGGAGTCCCGCATCCAGCGAACGGTCTCAACCAAGGAACGCCGTAGCTGCTCCTCTGGGCCTGGGGCTGCCGGCGGTGCCAAAGAAGGAACAGGACTTGCATGGCAGTAAGAACCCAAGCCGCCGTCCTCTAGGAGGCACGGTGCCTTCAGTCAGGAGGTCCTGGATGGAATGCGAAGACGAGGGTTACTCTGAGCGCAGCTCCGATTGGGGCAACGCGTAAGACCTCCGCGCCATGTGGCATGTGCCAGAACGGTGTTCGTGAACGTGTGCGAGTGCTGAGGAAACCAAGCTGCTCCAAAAGAGAGGGCAGTGCGTTTCCCTACGCTCGGCGTGCGCAGAGGGGCTCTAAAGGGCTACGGGCCCGGATGTTGCTTAGCAGACCCAGGTGCGCCTGGGGTTACTCAGTGTTCCTGCCGGGAACAGGGTGCCCCGGCTAGCCTCCCAGGTGTCCAGAAAGCTGTGCTGCCGTTCAAGGTATGCAGGGCAGAGGCCACCGCCTCCTGGAAGCTGCAGCACGCCTCCGCTTCTGCACGGCAAATCAGGGCCTTACTTCCAGGCACGGGTTCACGCTGGGTGTGCCGGGAGCCACACAGCGTGCTAAGAGGCTGACTCTCTCCTCCAGCGGAGTGACTTCAGGTACGAGGGCGGGCCTCGCAGTGTTCCAAGCACAGCGTTCTCTCATGGCAGCTCACACAAGGGCCATGACAGAGTCTTCCTGGGCACTTGGCACTCACCAGCCATGCTGTCCTGAGGGCGTTCGAGGGCTCCGGAGATGTAGCGCTCCTCAAGGAACGCGCAGGGTGTGGTTGCCCAGCACCCGGCACGCTCAGGGGTCCTCCGAGGGAATCAACCAGTGGACCTCGACGTTGCTCAGCCGGCCCACAGGTGTCTGTCTGGAGGCACTCAGTGGCCTTGGAGGGAAAATGATGCACACCCGTGGGGCCTAGGAGTCCCCGGACGTGTACTTCCTTTAAAGCAAAGCGACTACGAACTCCTGGAAAGAGCTGCATGCCTCCCTTTCTGCACGGCTACTCAGGGCCTAACCTGGAGGCGAGTTCTCACGTTGAGGTTCCCTTTAGCTCTAGAGCCTGTCATGCGGACCGCCACCGCGGCCACGGAAGCCCCTGGTTGAGAGAGAGCAAACTCACAATTTTCCCCGAAGCATTCTTCCAGGGCTCACTGGCCTGTCGGGAGCCGGGAATGTCAGGGAGCTTCAGGGCAGGCATGAATGCCGCCCTCCAAATGGGAAAGCAGGGCTAGTTCCAGCAGGCCCCCGTTTTCATGGGCACACTCAGCGTACATCCCCGTGGTTTCTAAGGCGTCCCAAGAGACACCGGTTGCCCTGTGTTTCCTTCCCTGAGTCAACTTATCGAAGTAGGGAGTCCCGCATCCAGCGAACGGTCTCAACCAAGGAACGCCGTAGCTGCTCCTCTGGGCCTGGGGCTGCCGGCGGTGCCAAAGAAGGAACAGGACTTGCATGGCAGTAAGAACCCAAGCCGCCGTCCTCTAGGAGGCACGGTGCCTTCAGTCAGGAGGTCCTGGATGGAATGCGAAGACGAGGGTTACTCTGAGCGCAGCTCCGATTGGGGCAACGCGTAAGACCTCCGCGCCATGTGGCATGTGCCAGAACGGTGTTCGTGAACGTGTGCGAGTGCTGAGGAAACCAAGCTGCTCCAAAAGAGAGGGCAGTGCGTTTCCCTACGCTCGGCGTGCGCAGAGGGGCTCTAAAGGGCTACGGGCCCGGATGTTGCTTAGCAGACCCAGGTGCGCCTGGGGTTACTCAGTGTTCCTGCCGGGAACAGGGTGCCCCGGCTAGCCTCCCAGGTGTGCTAAAGCTGTGCTGCCGTTCAAGGTATGCAGAGCAGAGGCCACCGCCTCCTGGAAGCTGCAGCACGCCTCCGCTTCTGCACGGCAAATCAGGGCCTTACTTCCAGGCACGGGTTCACGCTGGGTGTGCCGGGAGCCACACAGCGTGCTAAGAGGCTGACTCTCTCCTCCAGCGGAGTGACTTCAGGTACGAGGGCGGGCCTCGCAGTGTTCCAAGCACAGCGTTCTCTCATGGCAGCTCACACAAGGGCCATGACAGAGTCTTCCTGGGCACTTGGCACTCACCAGCCATGCTGTCCTGAGGGCGTTCGAGGGCTCCGGAGATGTAGCGCTCCTCAAGGAACGCGCAGGGTGTGGTTGCCCAGCACCCGGCACGCTCAGGGGTCCTCCGAGGGAATCAACCAATGGACCTCGACGTTGCTCAGCCGGCCCACAGGTGTCTGTCTGGAGGCACTCAGTGACCTTGGAGGGAAAATGATGCACACCCGTGGGGCCTAGGAGTCCCCGGACGTGTACTTCCTTTAAAGCAAAGCGACTACGAACTCCTGGAAAGAGCTGCATGCCTCCCTTTCTGCACGGCTACTCAGGGCCTAACCTGGAGGCGAGTTCTCACGTTGAGGTTCCCTTTAGCTCTAGAGCCTGTCATGCGGACCGCCACCGCGGCCACGGAAGCCCCTGGTTGAGAGAGAGCAAACTCACAATTTTCCCCGAAGCATTCTTCCAGGGCTCACTGGCCTGTCGGGAGCCGGGAATGTCAGGGAGCTTCAGGGCAGGCATGAATGCCGCCCTCCAAATGGGAAAGCAGGGCTAGTTCCAGCAGGCCCCCGTTTTCATGGGCACACTCAGCGTACATCCCCGTGGTTTCTAAGGCGTCCCAAGAGACACCGGTTGCCCTGTGTTTCCTTCCCTGAGTCAACTTATCGAAGTAGGGAGTCCCGCATCCAGCGAACGGTCTCAACCAAGGAACGCCGTAGCTGCTCCTCTGGGCCTGGGGCTGCCGGCGGTGCCAAAGAAGGAACAGGACTTGCATGGCAGTAAGAACCCAAGCCGCCGTCCTCTAGGAGGCACGGTGCCTTCAGTCAGGAGGTCCTGGATGGAATGCGAAGACGAGGGTTACTCTGAGCGCAGCTCCGATTGGGGCAACGCGTAAGACCTCCGCGCCATGTGGCATGTGCCAGAACGGTGTTCGTGAACGTGTGCGAGTGCTGAGGAAACCAAGCTGCTCCAAAAGAGAGGGCAGTGCGTTTCCCTACGCTCGGCGTGCGCAGAGGGGCTCTAAAGGGCTACGGGCCCGGATGTTGCTTAGCAGACCCAGGTGCGCCTGGGGTTACTCAGTGTTCCTGCCGGGAACAGGGTGCCCCGGCTAGCCTCCCAGGTGTGCTAAAGCTGTGCTGCCGTTCAAGGTATGCAGAGCAGAGGCCACCGCCTCCTGGAAGCTGCAGCACGCCTCCGCTTCTGCACGGCAAATCAGGGCCTTACTTCCAGGCACGGGTTCACGCTGGGTGTGCCGGGAGCCACACAGCGTGCTAAGAGGCTGACTCTCTCCTCCAGCGGAGTGACTTCAGGTACGAGGGCGGGCCTCGCAGTGTTCCAAGCACAGCGTTCTCTCATGGCAGCTCACACAAGGGCCATGACAGAGTCTTCCTGGGCACTTGGCACTCACCAGCCATGCTGTCCTGAGGGCGTTCGAGGGCTCCGGAGATGTAGCGCTCCTCAAGGAACGCGCAGGGTGTGGTTGCCCAGCACCCGGCACGCTCAGGGGTCCTCCGAGGGAATCAACCAGTGGACCTCGACGTTGCTCAGCCGGCCCACAGGTGTCTGTCTGGAGGCACTCAGTGGCCTTGGAGGGAAAATGATGCACACCCGTGGGGCCTAGGAGTCCCCGGACGTGTACTTCCTTTAAAGCAAAGCGACTACGAACTCCTGGAAAGAGCTGCATGCCTCCCTTTCTGCACGGCTACTCAGGGCCTAACCTGGAGGCGAGTTCTCACGTTGAGGTTCCCTTTAGCTCTAGAGCCTGTCATGCGGACCGCCACCGCGGCCAAGGAAGCCCCTGGTTGAGAGAGAGCAAACTCACAATTTTCCCCGAAGCATTCTTCCAGGGCTCACTGGCCTGTCGGGAGCCGGGAATGTCAGGGAGCTTCAGGGCAGGCATGAATGCCGCCCTCCAAATGGGAAAGCAGGGCTAGTTCCAGCAGGCCCCCGTTTTCATGGGCACACTCAGCGTACATCCCCGTGGTTTCTAAGGCGTCCCAAGAGACACCGGTTGCCCTGTGTTTCCTTCCCTGAGTCAACTTATCGAAGTAGGGAGTCCCGCATCCAGCGAACGGTCTCAACCAAGGAACGCCGTAGCTGCTCCTCTGGGCCTGGGGCTGCCGGCGGTGCCAAAGAAGGAACAGGACTTGCATGGCAGTAAGAACCCAAGCCGCCGTCCTCTAGGAGGCACGGTGCCTTCAGTCAGGAGGTCCTGGATGGAATGCGAAGACGAGGGTTACTCTGAGCGCAGCTCCGATTGGGGCAACGCGTAAGACCTCCGCGCCATGTGGCATGTGCCAGAACGGTGTTCGTGAACGTGTGCGAGTGCTGAGGAAACCAAGCTACTCCAAAAGAGAGGGCAGTGCGTTTCCCTACGCTCGGCGTGCGCAGAGGGGCTCTAAAGGGCTACGGGCCCGGATGTTGCTTAGCAGACCCAGGTGCGCCTGGGGTTACTCAGTGTTCCTGCCGGGAACAGGGTGCCCCGGCTAGCCTCCCAGGTGTGCTAAAGCTGTGCTGCCGTTCAAGGTATGCAGAGCAGAGGCCACCGCCTCCTGGAAGCTGCAGCACGCCTCCGCTTCTGCACGGCAAATCAGGGCCTTACTTCCAGGCACGGGTTCACGCTGGGTGTGCCGGGAGCCACACAGCGTGCTAAGAGGCTGACTCTCTCCTCCAGCGGAGTGACTTCAGGTACGAGGGCGGGCCTCGCAGTGTTCCAAGCACAGCGTTCTCTCATGGCAGCTCACACAAGGGCCATGACAGAGTCTTCCTGGGCACTTGGCACTCACCAGCCATGCTGTCCTGAGGGCGTTCGAGGGCTCCGGAGATGTAGCGCTCCTCAAGGAACGCGCAGGGTGTGGTTGCCCAGCACCCGGCACGCTCAGGGGTCCTCCGAGGGAATCAACCAGTGGACCTCGACGTTGCTCAGCCGGCCCACAGGTGTCTGTCTGGAGGCACTCAGTGGCCTTGGAGGGAAAATGATGCACACCCGTGGGGCCTAGGAGTCCCCGGACGTGTACTTCCTTTAAAGCAAAGCGACTACGAACTCCTGGAAAGAGCTGCATGCCTCCCTTTCTGCACGGCTACTCAGGGCCTAACCTGGAGGCGAGTTCTCACGTTGAGGTTCCCTTTAGCTCTAGAGCCTGTCATGCGGACCGCCACCGCGGCCACGGAAGCCCCTGGTTGAGAGAGAGCAAACTCACAATTTTCCCCGAAGCATTCTTCCAGGGCTCACTGGCCTGTCGGGAGCCGGGAATGTCAGGGAGCTTCAGGGCAGGCATGAATGCCGCCCTCCAAATGGGAAAGCAGGGCTAGTTCCAGCAGGCCCCCGTTTTCATGGGCACACTCAGCGTACATCCCCGTGGTTTCTAAGGCGTCCCAAGAGACACCGGTTGCCCTGTGTTTCCTTCCCTGAGTCAACTTATCGAAGTAGGGAGTCCCGCATCCAGCGAACGGTCTCAACCAAGGAACGCCGTAGCTGCTCCTCTGGGCCTGGGGCTGCCGGCGGTGCCAAAGAAGGAACAGGACTTGCATGGCAGTAAGAACCCAAGCCGCCGTCCTCTAGGAGGCACGGTGCCTTCAGTCAGGAGGTCCTGGATGGAATGCGAGGACGAGGGTTACTCTGAGCGCAGCTCCGATTGGGGCAACGTGTAAGACCTCCGCGCCATGTGGCATGTGCCAGAACGGTGTTCGTGAACGTGTGCGAGTGCTGAGGAAACCAAGCTGCTCCAAAAGAGAGGGCAGTGCGTTTCCCTACGCTCGGCGTGCGCAGAGGGGCTCTAAAGGGCTACGGGCCCGGATGTTGCTTAGCAGACCCAGGTGCGCCTGGGGTTACTCAGTGTTCCTGCCGGGAACAGGGTGCCCCGGCTAGCCTCCCAGGTGTCCAGAAAGCTGTGCTGCCGTTCAAGGTATGCAGGGCAGAGGCCACCGCCTCCTGGAAGCTGCAGCACGCCTCCGCTTCTGCACGGCAAATCAGGGCCTTACTTCCAGGCACGGGTTCACGCTGGGTGTGCCGGGAGCCACACAGCGTGCTAAGAGGCTGACTCTCTCCTCCAGCGGAGTGACTTCAGGTACGAGGGCGGGCCTCGCAGTGTTCCAAGCACAGCGTTCTCTCATGGCAGCTCACACAAGGGCCATGACAGAGTCTTCCTGGGCACTTGGCACTCACCAGCCATGCTGTCCTGAGGGCGTTCGAGGGCTCCGGAGATGTAGCGCTCCTCAAGGAACGCGCAGGGTGTGGTTGCCCAGCACCCGGCACGCTCAGGGGTCCTCCGAGGGAATCAACCAGTGGACCTCGACGTTGCTCAGCCGGCCCACAGGTGTCTGTCTGGAGGCACTCAGTGACCTTGGAGGGAAAATGATGCACACCCGTGGGGCCTAGGAGTCCCCGGACGTGTACTTCCTTTAAAGCAAAGCGACTAAGAACTCCTGGAAAGAGCTGCATGCCTCCCTTTCTGCACGGCTACTCAGAGCCTAACCTGGAGGCGAGTTCTCACGTTGAGGTTCCCTTTAGCTCTAGAGCCTGTCATGCGGACCGCCACCGCGGCCACGGAAGCCCCTGGTTGAGAGAGAGCAAACTCACAATTTTCCCCGAAGCATTCTTCCAGGGCTCACTGGCCTGTCGGGAGCCGGGAATGTCAGGGAGCTTCAGGGCAGGCATGAATGCCGCCCTCCAAATGGGAAAGCAGGGCTAGTTCCAGCAGGCCCCCGTTTTCATGGGCACACTCAGCGTACATCCCCGTGGTTTCTAAGGCGTCCCAAGAGACACCGGTTGCCCTGTGTTTCCTTCCCTGAGTCAACTTATCGAAGTAGGGAGTCCCGCATCCAGCGAACGGTCTCAACCAAGGAACGCCGTAGCTGCTCCTCTGGGCCTGGGGCTGCCGGCGGTGCCAAAGAAGGAACAGGACTTGCATGGCAGTAAGAACCCAAGCCGCCGTCCTCTAGGAGGCACGGTGCCTTCAGTCAGGAGGTCCTGGATGGAATGCGAAGACGAGGGTTACTCTGAGCGCAGCTCCGATTGGGGCAACGCGTAAGACCTCCGCGCCATGTGGCATGTGCCAGAACGGTGTTCGTGAACGTGTGCGAGTGCTGAGGAAACCAAGCTGCTCCAAAAGAGAGGGCAGTGCGTTTCCCTACGCTCGGCGTGCGCAGAGGGGCTCTAAAGGGCTACGGGCCCGGATGTTGCTTAGCAGACCCAGGTGCGCCTGGGGTTACTGAGTGTTGCTGCCGGGAACAGGGTGCCCCGGCTAGCCTCCCAGGTGTCCAGAAAGCTGTGCTGCCGTTCAAGGTATGCAGGGCAGAGGCCACCGCCTCCTGGAAGCTGCAGCACGCCTCCGCTTCTGCACGGCAAATCAGGGCCTTACTTCCAGGCACGGGTTCACGCTGGGTGTGCCGGGAGCCACACAGCGTGCTAAGAGGCTGACTCTCTCCTCCAGCGGAGTGACTTCAGGTACGAGGGCGGGCCTCGCAGTGTTCCAAGCACAGCGTTCTCTCATGGCAGCTCACACAAGGGCCATGACAGAGTCTTCCTGGGCACTTGGCACTCACCAGCCATGCTGTCCTGAGGGCGTTCGAGGGCTCCGGAGATGTAGCGCTCCTCAAGGAACGCGCAGGGTGTGGTTGCCCAGCACCCGGCACGCTCAGGGGTCCTCCGAGGGAATCAACCAGTGGACCTCGACGTTGCTCAGCCGGCCCACAGGTGTCTGTCTGGAGGCACTCAGTGACCTTGGAGGGAAAATGATGCACACCCGTGGGGCCTAGGAGTCCCCGGACGTGTACTTCCTTTAAAGCAAAGCGACTAAGAACTCCTGGAAAGAGCTGCATGCCTCCCTTTCTGCACGGCTACTCAGAGCCTAACCTGGAGGCGAGTTCTCACGTTGAGGTTCCCTTTAGCTCTAGAGCCTGTCATGCGGACCGCCACCGCGGCCACGGAAGCCCCTGGTTGAGAGAGAGCAAACTCACAATTTTCCCCGAAGCATTCTTCCAGGGCTCACTGGCCTGTCGGGAGCCGGGAATGTCAGGGAGCTTCAGGGCAGGCATGAATGCCGCCCTCCAAATGGGAAAGCAGGGCTAGTTCCAGCAGGCCCCCGTTTTCATGGGCACACTCAGCGTACATCCCCGTGGTTTCTAAGGCGTCCCAAGAGACACCGGTTGCCCTGTGTTTCCTTCCCTGAGTCAACTTATCGAAGTAGGGAGTCCCGCATCCAGCGAACGGTCTCAACCAAGGAACGCCGTAGCTGCTCCTCTGGGCCTGGGGCTGCCGGCGGTGCCAAAGAAGGAACAGGACTTGCATGGCAGTAAGAACCCAAGCCGCCGTCCTCTAGGAGGCACGGTGCCTTCAGTCAGGAGGTCCTGGATGGAATGCGAAGACGAGGGTTACTCTGAGCGCAGCTCCGATTGGGGCAACGCGTAAGACCTCCGCGCCATGTGGCATGTGCCAGAACGGTGTTCGTGAACGTGTGCGAGTGCTGAGGAAACCAAGCTGCTCCAAAAGAGAGGGCAGTGCGTTTCCCTACGCTCGGCGTGCGCAGAGGGGCTCTAAAGGGCTACGGGCCCGGATGTTGCTTAGCAGACCCAGGTGCGCCTGGGGTTACTCAGTGTTCCTGCCGGGAACAGGGTGCCCCGGCTAGCCTCCCAGGTGTCCAGAAAGCTGTGCTGCCGTTCAAGGTATGCAGGGCAGAGGCCACCGCCTCCTGGAAGCTGCAGCACGCCTCCGCTTCTGCACGGCAAATCAGGGCCTTACTTCCAGGCACGGGTTCACGCTGGGTGTGCCGGGAGCCACACAGCGTGCTAAGAGGCTGACTCTCTCCTCCAGCGGAGTGACTTCAGGTACGAGGGCGGGCCTCGCAGTGTTCCAAGCACAGCGTTCTCTCATGGCAGCTCACACAAGGGCCATGACAGAGTCTTCCTGGGCACTTGGCACTCACCAGCCATGCTGTCCTGAGGGCGTTCGAGGGCTCCGGAGATGTAGCGCTCCTCAAGGAACGCGCAGGGTGTGGTTGCCCAGCACCCGGCACGCTCAGGGGTCCTCCGAGGGAATCAACCAGTGGACCTCGACGTTGCTCAGCCGGCCCACAGGTGTCTGTCTGGAGGCACTCAGTGGCCTTGGAGGGAAAATGATGCACACCCGTGGGGCCTAGGAGTCCCCGGACGTGTACTTCCTTTAAAGCAAAGCGACTACGAACTCCTGGAAAGAGCTGCATGCCTCCCTTTCTGCACGGCTACTCAGGGCCTAACCTGGAGGCGAGTTCTCACGTTGAGGTTCCCTTTAGCTCTAGAGCCTGTCATGCGGACCGCCACCGCGGCCACGGAAGCCCCTGGTTGAGAGAGAGCAAACTCACAATTTTCCCCGAAGCATTCTTCCAGGGCTCACTGGCCTGTCGGGAGCCGGGAATGTCAGGGAGCTTCAGGGCAGGCATGAATGCCGCCCTCCAAATGGGAAAGCAGGGCTAGTTCCAGCAGGCCCCCGTTTTCATGGGCACACTCAGCGTACATCCCCGTGGTTTCTAAGGCGTCCCAAGAGACACCGGTTGCCCTGTGTTTCCTTCCCTGAGTCAACTTATCGAAGTAGGGAGTCCCGCATCCAGCGAACGGTCTCAACCAAGGAACGCCGTAGCTGCTCCTCTGGGCCTGGGGCTGCCGGCGGTGCCAAAGAAGGAACAGGACTTGCATGGCAGTAAGAACCCAAAGCCGCCGTCCTCTAGGAGGCACGGTGCCTTCAGTCAGGAGGTCCTGGATGGAATGCGAGGACGAGGGTTACTCTGAGCGCAGCTCCGATTGGGGCAACGCGTAAGACCTCCGCGCCATGTGGCATGTGCCAGAACGGTGTTCGTGAACGTGTGCGAGTGCTGAGGAAACCAAGCTGCTCCAAAAGAGAGGGCAGTGCGTTTCCCTACGCTCGGCGTGCGCAGAGGGGCTCTAAAGGGCTACGGGCCCGGATGTTGCTTAGCAGACCCAGGTGCGCCTGGGGTTACTCAGTGTTCCTGCCGGGAACAGGGTGCCCCGGCTAGCCTCCCAGGTGTCCAGAAAGCTGTGCTGCCGTTCAAGGTATGCAGGGCAGAGGCCACCGCCTCCTGGAAGCTGCAGCACGCCTCCGCTTCTGCACGGCAAATCAGGGCCTTACTTCCAGGCACGGGTTCACGCTGGGTGTGCCGGGAGCCACACAGCGTGCTAAGAGGCTGACTCTCTCCTCCAGCGGAGTGACTTCAGGTACGAGGGCGGGCCTCGCAGTGTTCCAAGCACAGCGTTCTCTCATGGCAGCTCACACAAGGGCCATGACAGAGTCTTCCTGGGCACTTGGCACTCACCAGCCATGCTGTCCTGAGGGCGTTCGAGGGCTCCGGAGATGTAGCGCTCCTCAAGGAACGCGCAGGGTGTGGTTGCCCAGCACCCGGCACGCTCAGGGGTCCTCCGAGGGAATCAACCAGTGGACCTCGACGTTGCTCAGCCGGCCCACAGGTGTCTGTCTGGAGGCACTCAGTGACCTTGGAGGGAAAATGATGCACACCCGTGGGGCCTAGGAGTCCCCGGACGTGTACTTCCTTTAAAGCAAAGCGACTAAGAACTCCTGGAAAGAGCTGCATGCCTCCCTTTCTGCACGGCTACTCAGAGCCTAACCTGGAGGCGAGTTCTCACGTTGAGGTTCCCTTTAGCTCTAGAGCCTGTCATGCGGACCGCCACCGCGGCCACGGAAGCCCCTGGTTGAGAGAGAGCAAACTCACAATTTTCCCCGAAGCATTCTTCCAGGGCTCACTGGCCTGTCGGGAGCCGGGAATGTCAGGGAGCTTCAGGGCAGGCATGAATGCCGCCCTCCAAATGGGAAAGCAGGGCTAGTTCCAGCAGGCCCCCGTTTTCATGGGCACACTCAGCGTACATCCCCGTGGTTTCTAAGGCGTCCCAAGAGACACCGGTTGCCCTGTGTTTCCTTCCCTGAGTCAACTTATCGAAGTAGGGAGTCCCGCATCCAGCGAACGGTCTCAACCAAGGAACGCCGTAGCTGCTCCTCTGGGCCTGGGGCTGCCGGCGGTGCCAAAGAAGGAACAGGACTTGCATGGCAGTAAGAACCCAAGCCGCCGTCCTCTAGGAGGCACGGTGCCTTCAGTCAGGAGGTCCTGGATGGAATGCGAAGACGAGGGTTACTCTGAGCGCAGCTCCGATTGGGGCAACGCGTAAGACCTCCGCGCCATGTGGCATGTGCCAGAACGGTGTTCGTGAACGTGTGCGAGTGCTGAGGAAACCAAGCTGCTCCAAAAGAGAGGGCAGTGCGTTTCCCTACGCTCGGCGTGCGCAGAGGGGCTCTAAAGGGCTACGGGCCCGGATGTTGCTTAGCAGACCCAGGTGCGCCTGGGGTTACTGAGTGTTCCTGCCGGGAACAGGGTGCCCCGGCTAGCCTCCCAGGTGTCCAGAAAGCTGTGCTGCCGTTCAAGGTATGCAGGGCAGAGGCCACCGCCTCCTGGAAGCTGCAGCACGCCTCCGCTTCTGCACGGCAAATCAGGGCCTTACTTCCAGGCACGGGTTCACGCTGGGTGTGCCGGGAGCCACACAGCGTGCTAAGAGGCTGACTCTCTCCTCCAGCGGAGTGACTTCAGGTACGAGGGCGGGCCTCGCAGTGTTCCAAGCACAGCGTTCTCTCATGGCAGCTCACACAAGGGCCATGACAGAGTCTTCCTGGGCACTTGGCACTCACCAGCCATGCTGTCCTGAGGGCGTTCGAGGGCTCCGGAGATGTAGCGCTCCTCAAGGAACGCGCAGGGTGTGGTTGCCCAGCACCCGGCACGCTCAGGGGTCCTCCGAGGGAATCAACCAGTGGACCTCGACGTTGCTCAGCCGGCCCACAGGTGTCTGTCTGGAGGCACTCAGTGGCCTTGGAGGGAAAATGATGCACACCCGTGGGGCCTAGGAGTCCCCGGACGTGTACTTCCTTTAAAGCAAAGCGACTACGAACTCCTGGAAAGAGCTGCATGCCTCCCTTTCTGCACGGCTACTCAGGGCCTAACCTGGAGGCGAGTTCTCACGTTGAGGTTCCCTTTAGCTCTAGAGCCTGTCATGCGGACCGCCACCGCGGCCACGGAAGCCCCTGGTTGAGAGAGAGCAAACTCACAATTTTCCCCGAAGCATTCTTCCAGGGCTCACTGGCCTGTCGGGAGCCGGGAATGTCAGGGAGCTTCAGGGCAGGCATGAATGCCGCCCTCCAAATGGGAAAGCAGGGCTAGTTCCAGCAGGCCCCCGTTTTCATGGGCACACTCAGCGTACATCCCCGTGGTTTCTAAGGCGTCCCAAGAGACACCGGTTGCCCTGTGTTTCCTTCCCTGAGTCAACTTATCGAAGTAGGGAGTCCCGCATCCAGCGAACGGTCTCAACCAAGGAACGCCGTAGCTGCTCCTCTGGGCCTGGGGCTGCCGGCGGTGCCAAAGAAGGAACAGGACTTGCATGGCAGTAAGAACCCAAAGCCGCCGTCCTCTAGGAGGCACGGTGCCTTCAGTCAGGAGGTCCTGGATGGAATGCGAGGACGAGGGTTACTCTGAGCGCAGCTCCGATTGGGGCAACGCGTAAGACCTCCGCGCCATGTGGCATGTGCCAGAACGGTGTTCGTGAACGTGTGCGAGTGCTGAGGAAACCAAGCTGCTCCAAAAGAGAGGGCAGTGCGTTTCCCTACGCTCGGCGTGCGCAGAGGGGCTCTAAAGGGCTACGGGCCCGGATGTTGCTTAGCAGACCCAGGTGCGCCTGGGGTTACTCAGTGTTCCTGCCGGGAACAGGGTGCCCCGGCTAGCCTCCCAGGTGTCCAGAAAGCTGTGCTGCCGTTCAAGGTATGCAGGGCAGAGGCCACCGCCTCCTGGAAGCTGCAGCACGCCTCCGCTTCTGCACGGCAAATCAGGGCCTTACTTCCAGGCACGGGTTCACGCTGGGTGTGCCGGGAGCCACACAGCGTGCTAAGAGGCTGACTCTCTCCTCCAGCGGAGTGACTTCAGGTACGAGGGCGGGCCTCGCAGTGTTCCAAGCACAGCGTTCTCTCATGGCAGCTCACACAAGGGCCATGACAGAGTCTTCCTGGGCACTTGGCACTCACCAGCCATGCTGTCCTGAGGGCGTTCGAGGGCTCCGGAGATGTAGCGCTCCTCAAGGAACGCGCAGGGTGTGGTTGCCCAGCACCCGGCACGCTCAGGGGTCCTCCGAGGGAATCAACCAGTGGACCTCGACGTTGCTCAGCCGGCCCACAGGTGTCTGTCTGGAGGCACTCAGTGACCTTGGAGGGAAAATGATGCACACCCGTGGGGCCTAGGAGTCCCCGGACGTGTACTTCCTTTAAAGCAAAGCGACTAAGAACTCCTGGAAAGAGCTGCATGCCTCCCTTTCTGCACGGCTACTCAGAGCCTAACCTGGAGGCGAGTTCTCACGTTGAGGTTCCCTTTAGCTCTAGAGCCTGTCATGCGGACCGCCACCGCGGCCACGGAAGCCCCTGGTTGAGAGAGAGCAAACTCACAATTTTCCCCGAAGCATTCTTCCAGGGCTCACTGGCCTGTCGGGAGCCGGGAATGTCAGGGAGCTTCAGGGCAGGCATGAATGCCGCCCTCCAAATGGGAAAGCAGGGCTAGTTCCAGCAGGCCCCCGTTTTCATGGGCACACTCAGCGTACATCCCCGTGGTTTCTAAGGCGTCCCAAGAGACACCGGTTGCCCTGTGTTTCCTTCCCTGAGTCAACTTATCGAAGTAGGGAGTCCCGCATCCAGCGAACGGTCTCAACCAAGGAACGCCGTAGCTGCTCCTCTGGGCCTGGGGCTGCCGGCGGTGCCAAAGAAGGAACAGGACTTGCATGGCAGTAAGAACCCAAGCCGCCGTCCTCTAGGAGGCACGGTGCCTTCAGTCAGGAGGTCCTGGATGGAATGCGAAGACGAGGGTTACTCTGAGCGCAGCTCCGATTGGGGCAACGCGTAAGACCTCCGCGCCATGTGGCATGTGCCAGAACGGTGTTCGTGAACGTGTGCGAGTGCTGAGGAAACCAAGCTGCTCCAAAAGAGAGGGCAGTGCGTTTCCCTACGCTCGGCGTGCGCAGAGGGGCTCTAAAGGGCTACGGGCCCGGATGTTGCTTAGCAGACCCAGGTGCGCCTGGGGTTACTCAGTGTTCCTGCCGGGAACAGGGTGCCCCGGCTAGCCTCCCAGGTGTCCAGAAAGCTGTGCTGCCGTTCAAGGTATGCAGGGCAGAGGCCACCGCCTCCTGGAAGCTGCAGCACGCCTCCGCTTCTGCACGGCAAATCAGGGCCTTACTTCCAGGCACGGGTTCACGCTGGGTGTGCCGGGAGCCACACAGCGTGCTAAGAGGCTGACTCTCTCCTCCAGCGGAGTGACTTCAGGTACGAGGGCGGGCCTCGCAGTGTTCCAAGCACAGCGTTCTCTCATGGCAGCTCACACAAGGGCCATGACAGAGTCTTCCTGGGCACTTGGCACTCACCAGCCATGCTGTCCTGAGGGCGTTCGAGGGCTCCGGAGATGTAGCGCTCCTCAAGGAACGCGCAGGGTGTGGTTGCCCAGCACCCGGCACGCTCAGGGGTCCTCCGAGGGAATCAACCAGTGGACCTCGACGTTGCTCAGCCGGCCCACAGGTGTCTGTCTGGAGGCACTCAGTGGCCTTGGAGGGAAAATGATGCACACCCGTGGGGCCTAGGAGTCCCCGGACGTGTACTTCCTTTAAAGCAAAGCGACTACGAACTCCTGGAAAGAGCTGCATGCCTCCCTTTCTGCACGGCTACTCAGGGCCTAACCTGGAGGCGAGTTCTCACGTTGAGGTTCCCTTTAGCTCTAGAGCCTGTCATGCGGACCGCCACCGCGGCCACGGAAGCCCCTGGTTGAGAGAGAGCAAACTCACAATTTTCCCCGAAGCATTCTTCCAGGGCTCACTGGCCTGTCGGGAGCCGGGAATGTCAGGGAGCTTCAGGGCAGGCATGAATGCCGCCCTCCAAATGGGAAAGCAGGGCTAGTTCCAGCAGGCCCCCGTTTTCATGGGCGCACTCAGCGTACATCCCCGTGGTTTCTAAGGCGTCCCAAGAGACACCGGTTGCCCTGTGTTTCCTTCCCTGAGTCAACTTAACGAAGTAGGGAGTCCCGCATCCAGCGAACGGTCTCAACCAAGGAACGCCGTAGCTGCTCCTCTGGGCCTGGGGCTGCCGGCGGTGCCAAAGAAGGAACAGGACTTGCATGGCAGTAAGAACCCAAGCCGCCGTCCTCTAGGAGGCACGGTGCCTTCAGTCAGGAGGTCCTGGATGGAATGCGAAGACGAGGGTTACTCTGAGCGCAGCTCCGATTGGGGCAACGCGTAAGACCTCCGCGCCATGTGGCATGTGCCAGAACGGTGTTCGTGAACGTGTGCGAGTGCTGAGGAAACCAAGCTGCTCCAAAAGAGAGGGCAGTGCGTTTCCCTACGCTCGGCGTGCGCAGAGGGGCTCTAAAGGGCTACGGGCCCGGATGTTGCTTAGCAGACCCAGGTGCGCCTGGGGTTACTCAGTGTTCCTGCCGGGAACAGGGTGCCCCGGCTAGCCTCCCAGGTGTCCAGAAAGCTGTGCTGCCGTTCAAGGTATGCAGGGCAGAGGCCACCGCCTCCTGGAAGCTGCAGCACGCCTCCGCTTCTGCACGGCAAATCAGGGCCTTACTTCCAGGCACGGGTTCACGCTGGGTGTGCCGGGAGCCACACAGCGTGCTAAGAGGCTGACTCTCTCCTCCAGCGGAGTGACTTCAGGTACGAGGGCGGGCCTCGCAGTGTTCCAAGCACAGCGTTCTCTCATGGCAGCTCACACAAGGGCCATGACAGAGTCTTCCTGGGCACTTGGCACTCACCAGCCATGCTGTCCTGAGGGCGTTCGAGGGCTCCGGAGATGTAGCGCTCCTCAAGGAACGCGCAGGGTGTGGTTGCCCAGCACCCGGCACGCTCAGGGGTCCTCCGAGGGAATCAACCAGTGGACCTCGACGTTGCTCAGCCGGCCCACAGGTGTCTGTCTGGAGGCACTCAGTGGCCTTGGAGGGAAAATGATGCACACCCGTGGGGCCTAGGAGTCCCCGGACGTGTACTTCCTTTAAAGCAAAGCGACTACGAACTCCTGGAAAGAGCTGCATGCCTCCCTTTCTGCACGGCTACTCAGGGCCTAACCTGGAGGCGAGTTCTCACGTTGAGGTTCCCTTTAGCTCTAGAGCCTGTCATGCGGACCGCCACCGCGGCCACGGAAGCCCCTGGTTGAGAGAGAGCAAACTCACAATTTTCCCCGAAGCATTCTTCCAGGGCTCACTGGCCTGTCGGGAGCCGGGAATGTCAGGGAGCTTCAGGGCAGGCATGAATGCCGCCCTCCAAATGGGAAAGCAGGGCTAGTTCCAGCAGGCCCCCGTTTTCATGGGCGCACTCAGCGTACATCCCCGTGGTTTCTAAGGCGTCCCAAGAGACACCGGTTGCCCTGTGTTTCCTTCCCTGAGTCAACTTAACGAAGTAGGGAGTCCCGCATCCAGCGAACGGTCTCAACCAAGGAACGCCGTAGCTGCTCCTCTGGGCCTGGGGCTGCCGGCGGTGCCAAAGAAGGAACAGGACTTGCATGGCAGTAAGAACCCAAGCCGCCGTCCTCTAGGAGGCACGGTGCCTTCAGTCAGGAGGTCCTGGATGGAATGCGAAGACGAGGGTTACTCTGAGCGCAGCTCCGATTGGGGCAACGCGTAAGACCTCCGCGCCATGTGGCATGTGCCAGAACGGTGTTCGTGAACGTGTGCGAGTGCTGAGGAAACCAAGCTGCTCCAAAAGAGAGGGCAGTGCGTTTCCCTACGCTCGGCGTGCGCAGAGGGGCTCTAAAGGGCTACGGGCCCGGATGTTGCTTAGCAGACCCAGGTGCGCCTGGGGTTACTCAGTGTTCCTGCCGGGAACAGGGTGCCCCGGCTAGCCTCCCAGGTGTGCTAAAGCTGTGCTGCCGTTCAAGGTATGCAGGGCAGAGGCCACCGCCTCCTGGAAGCTGCAGCACGCCTCCGCTTCTGCACGGCAAATCAGGGCCTTACTTCCAGGCACGGGTTCACGCTGGGTGTGCCGGGAGCCACACAGCGTGCTAAGAGGCTGACTCTCTCCTCCAGCGGAGTGACTTCAGGTACGAGGGCGGGCCTCGCAGTGTTCCAAGCACAGCGTTCTCTCATGGCAGCTCACACAAGGGCCATGACAGAGTCTTCCTGGGCACTTGGCACTCACCAGCCATGCTGTCCTGAGGGCGTTCGAGGGCTCCGGAGATGTAGCGCTCCTCAAGGAACGCGCAGGGTGTGGTTGCCCAGCACCCGGCACGCTCAGGGGTCCTCCGAGGGAATCAACCAGTGGACCTCGACGTTGCTCAGCCGGCCCACAGGTGTCTGTCTGGAGGCACTCAGTGACCTTGGAGGGAAAATGATGCACACCCGTGGGGCCTAGGAGTCCCCGGACGTGTACTTCCTTTAAAGCAAAGCGACTAAGAACTCCTGGAAAGAGCTGCATGCCTCCCTTTCTGCACGGCTACTCAGAGCCTAACCTGGAGGCGAGTTCTCACGTTGAGGTTCCCTTTAGCTCTAGAGCCTGTCATGCGGACCGCCACCGCGGCCACGGAAGCCCCTGGTTGAGAGAGAGCAAACTCACAATTTTCCCCGAAGCATTCTTCCAGGGCTCACTGGCCTGTCGGGAGCCGGGAATGTCAGGGAGCTTCAGGGCAGGCATGAATGCCGCCCTCCAAATGGGAAAGCAGGGCTAGTTCCAGCAGGCCCCCGTTTTCATGGGCACACTCAGCGTACATCCCCGTGGTTTCTAAGGCGTCCCAAGAGACACCGGTTGCCCTGTGTTTCCTTCCCTGAGTCAACTTATCGAAGTAGGGAGTCCCGCATCCAGCGAACGGTCTCAACCAAGGAACGCCGTAGCTGCTCCTCTGGGCCTGGGGCTGCCGGCGGTGCCAAAGAAGGAACAGGACTTGCATGGCAGTAAGAACCCAAGCCGCCGTCCTCTAGGAGGCACGGTGCCTTCAGTCAGGAGGTCCTGGATGGAATGCGAAGACGAGGGTTACTCTGAGCGCAGCTCCGATTGGGGCAACGCGTAAGACCTCCGCGCCATGTGGCATGTGCCAGAACGGTGTTCGTGAACGTGTGCGAGTGCTGAGGAAACCAAGCTGCTCCAAAAGAGAGGGCAGTGCGTTTCCCTACGCTCGGCGTGCGCAGAGGGGCTCTAAAGGGCTACGGGCCCGGATGTTGCTTAGCAGACCCAGGTGCGCCTGGGGTTACTGAGTGTTCCTGCCGGGAACAGGGTGCCCCGGCTAGCCTCCCAGGTGTCCAGAAAGCTGTGCTGCCGTTCAAGGTATGCAGGGCAGAGGCCACCGCCTCCTGGAAGCTGCAGCACGCCTCCGCTTCTGCACGGCAAATCAGGGCCTTACTTCCAGGCACGGGTTCACGCTGGGTGTGCCGGGAGCCACACAGCGTGCTAAGAGGCTGACTCTCTCCTCCAGCGGAGTGACTTCAGGTACGAGGGCGGGCCTCGCAGTGTTCCAAGCACAGCGTTCTCTCATGGCAGCTCACACAAGGGCCATGACAGAGTCTTCCTGGGCACTTGGCACTCACCAGCCATGCTGTCCTGAGGGCGTTCGAGGGCTCCGGAGATGTAGCGCTCCTCAAGGAACGCGCAGGGTGTGGTTGCCCAGCACCCGGCACGCTCAGGGGTCCTCCGAGGGAATCAACCAGTGGACCTCGACGTTGCTCAGCCGGCCCACAGGTGTCTGTCTGGAGGCACTCAGTGGCCTTGGAGGGAAAATGATGCACACCCGTGGGGCCTAGGAGTCCCCGGACGTGTACTTCCTTTAAAGCAAAGCGACTACGAACTCCTGGAAAGAGCTGCATGCCTCCCTTTCTGCACGGCTACTCAGGGCCTAACCTGGAGGCGAGTTCTCACGTTGAGGTTCCCTTTAGCTCTAGAGCCTGTCATGCGGACCGCCACCGCGGCCACGGAAGCCCCTGGTTGAGAGAGAGCAAACTCACAATTTTCCCCGAAGCATTCTTCCAGGGCTCACTGGCCTGTCGGGAGCCGGGAATGTCAGGGAGCTTCAGGGCAGGCATGAATGCCGCCCTCCAAATGGGAAAGCAGGGCTAGTTCCAGCAGGCCCCCGTTTTCATGGGCGCACTCAGCGTACATCCCCGTGGTTTCTAAGGCGTCCCAAGAGACACCGGTTGCCCTGTGTTTCCTTCCCTGAGTCAACTTAACGAAGTAGGGAGTCCCGCATCCAGCGAACGGTCTCAACCAAGGAACGCCGTAGCTGCTCCTCTGGGCCTGGGGCTGCCGGCGGTGCCAAAGAAGGAACAGGACTTGCATGGCAGTAAGAACCCAAGCCGCCGTCCTCTAGGAGGCACGGTGCCTTCAGTCAGGAGGTCCTGGATGGAATGCGAAGACGAGGGTTACTCTGAGCGCAGCTCCGATTGGGGCAACGCGTAAGACCTCCGCGCCATGTGGCATGTGCCAGAACGGTGTTCGTGAACGTGTGCGAGTGCTGAGGAAACCAAGCTGCTCCAAAAGAGAGGGCAGTGCGTTTCCCTACGCTCGGCGTGCGCAGAGGGGCTCTAAAGGGCTACGGGCCCGGATGTTGCTTAGCAGACCCAGGTGCGCCTGGGGTTACTCAGTGTTCCTGCCGGGAACAGGGTGCCCCGGCTAGCCTCCCAGGTGTGCTAAAGCTGTGCTGCCGTTCAAGGTATGCAGGGCAGAGGCCACCGCCTCCTGGAAGCTGCAGCACGCCTCCGCTTCTGCACGGCAAATCAGGGCCTTACTTCCAGGCACGGGTTCACGCTGGGTGTGCCGGGAGCCACACAGCGTGCTAAGAGGCTGACTCTCTCCTCCAGCGGAGTGACTTCAGGTACGAGGGCGGGCCTCGCAGTGTTCCAAGCACAGCGTTCTCTCATGGCAGCTCACACAAGGGCCATGACAGAGTCTTCCTGGGCACTTGGCACTCACCAGCCATGCTGTCCTGAGGGCGTTCGAGGGCTCCGGAGATGTAGCGCTCCTCAAGGAACGCGCAGGGTGTGGTTGCCCAGCACCCGGCACGCTCAGGGGTCCTCCGAGGGAATCAACCAGTGGACCTCGACGTTGCTCAGCCGGCCCACAGGTGTCTGTCTGGAGGCACTCAGTGGCCTTGGAGGGAAAATGATGCACACCCGTGGGGCCTAGGAGTCCCCGGACGTGTACTTCCTTTAAAGCAAAGCGACTACGAACTCCTGGAAAGAGCTGCATGCCTCCCTTTCTGCACGGCTACTCAGGGCCTAACCTGGAGGCGAGTTCTCACGTTGAGGTTCCCTTTAGCTCTAGAGCCTGTCATGCGGACCGCCACCGCGGCCACGGAAGCCCCTGGTTGAGAGAGAGCAAACTCACAATTTTCCCCGAAGCATTCTTCCAGGGCTCACTGGCCTGTCGGGAGCCGGGAATGTCAGGGAGCTTCAGGGCAGGCATGAATGCCGCCCTCCAAATGGGAAAGCAGGGCTAGTTCCAGCAGGCCCCCGTTTTCATGGGCACACTCAGCGTACATCCCCGTGGTTTCTAAGGCGTCCCAAGAGACACCGGTTGCCCTGTGTTTCCTTCCCTGAGTCAACTTATCGAAGTAGGGAGTCCCGCATCCAGCGAACGGTCTCAACCAAGGAACGCCGTAGCTGCTCCTCTGGGCCTGGGGCTGCCGGCGGTGCCAAAGAAGGAACAGGACTTGCATGGCAGTAAGAACCCAAGCCGCCGTCCTCTAGGAGGCACGGTGCCTTCAGTCAGGAGGTCCTGGATGGAATGCGAAGACGAGGGTTACTCTGAGCGCAGCTCCGATTGGGGCAACGCGTAAGACCTCCGCGCCATGTGGCATGTGCCAGAACGGTGTTCGTGAACGTGTGCGAGTGCTGAGGAAACCAAGCTGCTCCAAAAGAGAGGGCAGTGCGTTTCCCTACGCTCGGCGTGCGCAGAGGGGCTCTAAAGGGCTACGGGCCCGGATGTTGCTTAGCAGACCCAGGTGCGCCTGGGGTTACTCAGTGTTCCTGCCGGGAACAGGGTGCCCCGGCTAGCCTCCCAGGTGTCCAGAAAGCTGTGCTGCCGTTCAAGGTATGCAGGGCAGAGGCCACCGCCTCCTGGAAGCTGCAGCACGCCTCCGCTTCTGCACGGCAAATCAGGGCCTTACTTCCAGGCACGGGTTCACGCTGGGTGTGCCGGGAGCCACACAGCGTGCTAAGAGGCTGACTCTCTCCTCCAGCGGAGTGACTTCAGGTACGAGGGCGGGCCTCGCAGTGTTCCAAGCACAGCGTTCTCTCATGGCAGCTCACACAAGGGCCATGACAGAGTCTTCCTGGGCACTTGGCACTCACCAGCCATGCTGTCCTGAGGGCGTTCGAGGGCTCCGGAGATGTAGCGCTCCTCAAGGAACGCGCAGGGTGTGGTTGCCCAGCACCCGGCACGCTCAGGGGTCCTCCGAGGGAATCAACCAGTGGACCTCGACGTTGCTCAGCCGGCCCACAGGTGTCTGTCTGGAGGCACTCAGTGGCCTTGGAGGGAAAATGATGCACACCCGTGGGGCCTAGGAGTCCCCGGACGTGTACTTCCTTTAAAGCAAAGCGACTAAGAACTCCTGGAAAGAGCTGCATGCCTCCCTTTCTGCACGGCTACTCAGGGCCTAACCTGGAGGCGAGTTCTCACGTTGAGGTTCCCTTTAGCTCTAGAGCCTGTCATGCGGACCGCCACCGCGGCCACGGAAGCCCCTGGTTGAGAGAGAGCAAACTCACAATTTTCCCCGAAGCATTCTTCCAGGGCTCACTGGCCTGTCGGGAGCCGGGAATGTCAGGGAGCTTCAGGGCAGGCATGAATGCCGCCCTCCAAATGGGAAAGCAGGGCTAGTTCCAGCAGGCCCCCGTTTTCATGGGCACACTCAGCGTACATCCCCGTGGTTTCTAAGGCGTCCCAAGAGACACCGGTTGCCCTGTGTTTCCTTCCCTGAGTCAACTTATCGAAGTAGGGAGTCCCGCATCCAGCGAACGGTCTCAACCAAGGAACGCCGTAGCTGCTCCTCTGGGCCTGGGGCTGCCGGCGGTGCCAAAGAAGGAACAGGACTTGCATGGCAGTAAGAACCCAAGCCGCCGTCCTCTAGGAGGCACGGTGCCTTCAGTCAGGAGGTCCTGGATGGAATGCGAAGACGAGGGTTACTCTGAGCGCAGCTCCGATTGGGGCAACGCGTAAGACCTCCGCGCCATGTGGCATGTGCCAGAACGGTGTTCGTGAACGTGTGCGAGTGCTGAGGAAACCAAGCTGCTCCAAAAGAGAGGGCAGTGCGTTTCCCTACGCTCGGCGTGCGCAGAGGGGCTCTAAAGGGCTACGGGCCCGGATGTTGCTTAGCAGACCCAGGTGCGCCTGGGGTTACTCAGTGTTCCTGCCGGGAACAGGGTGCCCCGGCTAGCCTCCCAGGTGTCCAGAAAGCTGTGCTGCCGTTCAAGGTATGCAGGGCAGAGGCCACCGCCTCCTGGAAGCTGCAGCACGCCTCCGCTTCTGCACGGCAAATCAGGGCCTTACTTCCAGGCACGGGTTCACGCTGGGTGTGCCGGGAGCCACACAGCGTGCTAAGAGGCTGACTCTCTCCTCCAGCGGAGTGACTTCAGGTACGAGGGCGGGCCTCGCAGTGTTCCAAGCACAGCGTTCTCTCATGGCAGCTCACACAAGGGCCATGACAGAGTCTTCCTGGGCACTTGGCACTCACCAGCCATGCTGTCCTGAGGGCGTTCGAGGGCTCCGGAGATGTAGCGCTCCTCAAGGAACGCGCAGGGTGTGGTTGCCCAGCACCCGGCACGCTCAGGGGTCCTCCGAGGGAATCAACCAGTGGACCTCGACGTTGCTCAGCCGGCCCACAGGTGTCTGTCTGGAGGCACTCAGTGGCCTTGGAGGGAAAATGATGCACACCCGTGGGGCCTAGGAGTCCCCGGACGTGTACTTCCTTTAAAGCAAAGCGACTACGAACTCCTGGAAAGAGCTGCATGCCTCCCTTTCTGCACGGCTACTCAGGGCCTAACCTGGAGGCGAGTTCTCACGTTGAGGTTCCCTTTAGCTCTAGAGCCTGTCATGCGGACCGCCACCGCGGCCACGGAAGCCCCTGGTTGAGAGAGAGCAAACTCACAATTTTCCCCGAAGCATTCTTCCAGGGCTCACTGGCCTGTCGGGAGCCGGGAATGTCAGGGAGCTTCAGGGCAGGCATGAATGCCGCCCTCCAAATGGGAAAGCAGGGCTAGTTCCAGCAGGCCCCCGTTTTCATGGGCACACTCAGCGTACATCCCCGTGGTTTCTAAGGCGTCCCAAGAGACACCGGTTGCCCTGTGTTTCCTTCCCTGAGTCAACTTATCGAAGTAGGGAGTCCCGCATCCAGCGAACGGTCTCAACCAAGGAACGCCGTAGCTGCTCCTCTGGGCCTGGGGCTGCCGGCGGTGCCAAAGAAGGAACAGGACTTGCATGGCAGTAAGAACCCAAGCCGCCGTCCTCTAGGAGGCACGGTGCCTTCAGTCAGGAGGTCCTGGATGGAATGCGAAGACGAGGGTTACTCTGAGCGCAGCTCCGATTGGGGCAACGCGTAAGACCTCCGCGCCATGTGGCATGTGCCAGAACGGTGTTCGTGAACGTGTGCGAGTGCTGAGGAAACCAAGCTGCTCCAAAAGAGAGGGCAGTGCGTTTCCCTACGCTCGGCGTGCGCAGAGGGGCTCTAAAGGGCTACGGGCCCGGATGTTGCTTAGCAGACCCAGGTGCGCCTGGGGTTACTCAGTGTTCCTGCCGGGAACAGGGTGCCCCGGCTAGCCTCCCAGGTGTGCTAAAGCTGTGCTGCCGTTCAAGGTATGCAGAGCAGAGGCCACCGCCTCCTGGAAGCTGCAGCACGCCTCCGCTTCTGCACGGCAAATCAGGGCCTTACTTCCAGGCACGGGTTCACGCTGGGTGTGCCGGGAGCCACACAGCGTGCTAAGAGGCTGACTCTCTCCTCCAGCGGAGTGACTTCAGGTACGAGGGCGGGCCTCGCAGTGTTCCAAGCACAGCGTTCTCTCATGGCAGCTCACACAAGGGCCATGACAGAGTCTTCCTGGGCACTTGGCACTCACCAGCCATGCTGTCCTGAGGGCGTTCGAGGGCTCCGGAGATGTAGCGCTCCTCAAGGAACGCGCAGGGTGTGGTTGCCCAGCACCCGGCACGCTCAGGGGTCCTCCGAGGGAATCAACCAATGGACCTCGACGTTGCTCAGCCGGCCCACAGGTGTCTGTCTGGAGGCACTCAGTGACCTTGGAGGGAAAATGATGCACACCCGTGGGGCCTAGGAGTCCCCGGACGTGTACTTCCTTTAAAGCAAAGCGACTACGAACTCCTGGAAAGAGCTGCATGCCTCCCTTTCTGCACGGCTACTCAGGGCCTAACCTGGAGGCGAGTTCTCACGTTGAGGTTCCCTTTAGCTCTAGAGCCTGTCATGCGGACCGCCACCGCGGCCACGGAAGCCCCTGGTTGAGAGAGAGCAAACTCACAATTTTCCCCGAAGCATTCTTCCAGGGCTCACTGGCCTGTCGGGAGCCGGGAATGTCAGGGAGCTTCAGGGCAGGCATGAATGCCGCCCTCCAAATGGGAAAGCAGGGCTAGTTCCAGCAGGCCCCCGTTTTCATGGGCACACTCAGCGTACATCCCCGTGGTTTCTAAGGCGTCCCAAGAGACACCGGTTGCCCTGTGTTTCCTTCCCTGAGTCAACTTATCGAAGTAGGGAGTCCCGCATCCAGCGAACGGTCTCAACCAAGGAACGCCGTAGCTGCTCCTCTGGGCCTGGGGCTGCCGGCGGTGCCAAAGAAGGAACAGGACTTGCATGGCAGTAAGAACCCAAGCCGCCGTCCTCTAGGAGGCACGGTGCCTTCAGTCAGGAGGTCCTGGATGGAATGCGAAGACGAGGGTTACTCTGAGCGCAGCTCCGATTGGGGCAACGCGTAAGACCTCCGCGCCATGTGGCATGTGCCAGAACGGTGTTCGTGAACGTGTGCGAGTGCTGAGGAAACCAAGCTGCTCCAAAAGAGAGGGCAGTGCGTTTCCCTACGCTCGGCGTGCGCAGAGGGGCTCTAAAGGGCTACGGGCCCGGATGTTGCTTAGCAGACCCAGGTGCGCCTGGGGTTACTCAGTGTTCCTGCCGGGAACAGGGTGCCCCGGCTAGCCTCCCAGGTGTGCTAAAGCTGTGCTGCCGTTCAAGGTATGCAGAGCAGAGGCCACCGCCTCCTGGAAGCTGCAGCACGCCTCCGCTTCTGCACGGCAAATCAGGGCCTTACTTCCAGGCACGGGTTCACGCTGGGTGTGCCGGGAGCCACACAGCGTGCTAAGAGGCTGACTCTCTCCTCCAGCGGAGTGACTTCAGGTACGAGGGCGGGCCTCGCAGTGTTCCAAGCACAGCGTTCTCTCATGGCAGCTCACACAAGGGCCATGACAGAGTCTTCCTGGGCACTTGGCACTCACCAGCCATGCTGTCCTGAGGGCGTTCGAGGGCTCCGGAGATGTAGCGCTCCTCAAGGAACGCGCAGGGTGTGGTTGCCCAGCACCCGGCACGCTCAGGGGTCCTCCGAGGGAATCAACCAGTGGACCTCGACGTTGCTCAGCCGGCCCACAGGTGTCTGTCTGGAGGCACTCAGTGGCCTTGGAGGGAAAATGATGCACACCCGTGGGGCCTAGGAGTCCCCGGACGTGTACTTCCTTTAAAGCAAAGCGACTACGAACTCCTGGAAAGAGCTGCATGCCTCCCTTTCTGCACGGCTACTCAGGGCCTAACCTGGAGGCGAGTTCTCACGTTGAGGTTCCCTTTAGCTCTAGAGCCTGTCATGCGGACCGCCACCGCGGCCAAGGAAGCCCCTGGTTGAGAGAGAGCAAACTCACAATTTTCCCCGAAGCATTCTTCCAGGGCTCACTGGCCTGTCGGGAGCCGGGAATGTCAGGGAGCTTCAGGGCAGGCATGAATGCCGCCCTCCAAATGGGAAAGCAGGGCTAGTTCCAGCAGGCCCCCGTTTTCATGGGCACACTCAGCGTACATCCCCGTGGTTTCTAAGGCGTCCCAAGAGACACCGGTTGCCCTGTGTTTCCTTCCCTGAGTCAACTTATCGAAGTAGGGAGTCCCGCATCCAGCGAACGGTCTCAACCAAGGAACGCCGTAGCTGCTCCTCTGGGCCTGGGGCTGCCGGCGGTGCCAAAGAAGGAACAGGACTTGCATGGCAGTAAGAACCCAAGCCGCCGTCCTCTAGGAGGCACGGTGCCTTCAGTCAGGAGGTCCTGGATGGAATGCGAAGACGAGGGTTACTCTGAGCGCAGCTCCGATTGGGGCAACGCGTAAGACCTCCGCGCCATGTGGCATGTGCCAGAACGGTGTTCGTGAACGTGTGCGAGTGCTGAGGAAACCAAGCTACTCCAAAAGAGAGGGCAGTGCGTTTCCCTACGCTCGGCGTGCGCAGAGGGGCTCTAAAGGGCTACGGGCCCGGATGTTGCTTAGCAGACCCAGGTGCGCCTGGGGTTACTCAGTGTTCCTGCCGGGAACAGGGTGCCCCGGCTAGCCTCCCAGGTGTGCTAAAGCTGTGCTGCCGTTCAAGGTATGCAGAGCAGAGGCCACCGCCTCCTGGAAGCTGCAGCACGCCTCCGCTTCTGCACGGCAAATCAGGGCCTTACTTCCAGGCACGGGTTCACGCTGGGTGTGCCGGGAGCCACACAGCGTGCTAAGAGGCTGACTCTCTCCTCCAGCGGAGTGCCTTCAGGTACGAGGGCGGGCCTCGCAGTGTTCCAAGCACAGCGTTCTCTCATGGCAGCTCACACAAGGGCCATGACAGAGTCTTCCTGGGCACTTGGCACTCACCAGCCATGCTGTCCTGAGGGCGTTCGAGGGCTCCGGAGATGTAGCGCTCCTCAAGGAACGCGCAGGGTGTGGTTGCCCAGCACCCGGCACGCTCAGGGGTCCTCCGAGGGAATCAACCAATGGACCTCGACGTTGCTCAGCCGGCCCACAGGTGTCTGTCTGGAGGCACTCAGTGACCTTGGAGGGAAAATGATGCACACCCGTGGGGCCTAGGAGTCCCCGGACGTGTACTTCCTTTAAAGCAAAGCGACTAAGAACTCCTGGAAAGAGCTGCATGCCTCCCTTTCTGCACGGCTACTCAGGGCCTAACCTGGAGGCGAGTTCTCACGTTGAGGTTCCCTTTAGCTCTAGAGCCTGTCATGCGGACCGCCACCGCGGCCACGGAAGCCCCTGGTTGAGAGAGAGCAAACTCACAATTTTCCCCGAAGCATTCTTCCAGGGCTCACTGGCCTGTCGGGAGCCGGGAATGTCAGGGAGCTTCAGGGCAGGCATGAATGCCGCCCTCCAAATGGGAAAGCAGGGCTAGTTCCAGCAGGCCCCCGTTTTCATGGGCACACTCAGCGTACATCCCCGTGGTTTCTAAGGCGTCCCAAGAGACACCGGTTGCCCTGTGTTTCCTTCCCTGAGTCAACTTATCGAAGTAGGGAGTCCCGCATCCAGCGAACGGTCTCAACCAAGGAACGCCGTAGCTGCTCCTCTGGGCCTGGGGCTGCCGGCGGTGCCAAAGAAGGAACAGGACTTGCATGGCAGTAAGAACCCAAGCCGCCGTCCTCTAGGAGGCACGGTGCCTTCAGTCAGGAGGTCCTGGAAGGAATGCGAAGACGAGGGTTACTCTGAGCGCAGCTCCGATTGGGGCAACGCGTAAGACCTCCGCGCCATGTGGCATGTGCCAGAACGGTGTTCGTGAACGTGTGCGAGTGCTGAGGAAACCAAGCTGCTCCAAAAGAGAGGACAGTGCGTTTCCCTACGCTCGGCGTGCGCAGAGGGGCTCTAAAGGGCTACGGGCCCGGATGTTGCTTAGCAGACCCAGGTGCGCCTGGGGTTACTCAGTGTTCCTGCCGGGAACAGGGTGCCCCGGCTAGCCTCCCAGGTGTCCAGAAAGCTGTGCTGCCGTTCAAGGTATGCAGGGCAGAGGCCACCGCCTCCTGGAAGCTGCAGCACGCCTCCGCTTCTGCACGGCAAATCAGGGCCTTACTTCCAGGCACGGGTTCACGCTGGGTGTGCCGGGAGCCACACAGCGTGCTAAGAGGCTGACTCTCTCCTCCAGCGGAGTGACTTCAGGTACGAGGGCGGGCCTCGCAGTGTTCCAAGCACAGCGTTCTCTCATGGCAGCTCACACAAGGGCCATGACAGAGTCTTCCTGGGCACTTGGCACTCACCAGCCATGCTGTCCTGAGGGCGTTCGAGGGCTCCGGAGATGTAGCGCTCCTCAAGGAACGCGCAGGGTGTGGTTGCCCAGCACCCGGCACGCTCAGGGGTCCTCCGAGGGAATCAACCAGTGGACCTCGACGTTGCTCAGCCGGCCCACAGGTGTCTGTCTGGAGGCACTCAGTGGCCTTGGAGGGAAAATGATGCACACCCGTGGGGCCTAGGAGTCCCCGGACGTGTACTTCCTTTAAAGCAAAGCGACTACGAACTCCTGGAAAGAGCTGCATGCCTCCCTTTCTGCACGGCTACTCAGAGCCTAACCTGGAGGCGAGTTCTCACGTTGAGGTTCCCTTTAGCTCTAGAGCCTGTCATGCGGACCGCCACCGCGGCCACGGAAGCCCCTGGTTGAGAGAGAGCAAACTCACAATTTTCCCCGAAGCATTCTTCCAGGGCTCACTGGCCTGTCGGGAGCCGGGAATGTCAGGGAGCTTCAGGGCAGGCATGAATGCCGCCCTCCAAATGGGAAAGCAGGGCTAGTTCCAGCAGGCCCCCGTTTTCATGGGCGCACTCAGCGTACATCCCCGTGGTTTCTAAGGCGTCCCAAGAGACACCGGTTGCCCTGTGTTTCCTTCCCTGAGTCAACTTATCGAAGTAGGGAGTCCCGCATCCAGCGAACGGTCTCAACCAAGGAACGCCGTAGCTGCTCCTCTGGGCCTGGGGCTGCCGGCGGTGCCAAAGAAGGAACAGGACTTGCATGGCAGTAAGAACCCAAGCCGCCGTCCTCTAGGAGGCACGGTGCCTTCAGTCAGGAGGTCCTGGATGGAATGCGAAGACGAGGGTTACTCTGAGCGCAGCTCCGATTGGGGCAACGCGTAAGACCTCCGCGCCATGTGGCATGTGCCAGAACGGTGTTCGTGAACGTGTGCGAGTGCTGAGGAAACCAAGCTGCTCCAAAAGAGAGGGCAGTGCGTTTCCCTACGCTCGGCGTGCGCAGAGGGGCTCTAAAGGGCTACGGGCCCGGATGTTGCTTAGCAGACCCAGGTGCGCCTGGGGTTACTCAGTGTTCCTGCCGGGAACAGGGTGCCCCGGCTAGCCTCCCAGGTGTCCAGAAAGCTGTGCTGCCGTTCAAGGTATGCAGGGCAGAGGCCACCGCCTCCTGGAAGCTGCAGCACGCCTCCGCTTCTGCACGGCAAATCAGGGCCTTACTTCCAGGCACGGGTTCACGCTGGGTGTGCCGGGAGCCACACAGCGTGCTAAGAGGCTGACTCTCTCCTCCAGCGGAGTGCCTTCAGGTACGAGGGCGGGCCTCGCAGTGTTCCAAGCACAGCGTTCTCTCATGGCAGCTCACACAAGGGCCATGACAGAGTCTTCCTGGGCACTTGGCACTCACCAGCCATGCTGTCCTGAGGGCGTTCGAGGGCTCCGGAGATGTAGCGCTCCTCAAGGAACGCGCAGGGTGTGGTTGCCCAGCACCCGGCACGCTCAGGGGTCCTCCGAGGGAATCAACCAGTGGACCTCGACGTTGCTCAGCCGGCCCACAGGTGTCTGTCTGGAGGCACTCAGTGGCCTTGGAGGGAAAATGATGCACACCCGTGGGGCCTAGGAGTCCCCGGACGTGTACTTCCTTTAAAGCAAAGCGACTACGAACTCCTGGAAAGAGCTGCATGCCTCCCTTTCTGCACGGCTACTCAGGGCCTAACCTGGAGGCGAGTTCTCACGTTGAGGTTCCCTTTAGCTCTAGAGCCTGTCATGCGGACCGCCACCGCGGCCACGGAAGCCCCTGGTTGAGAGAGAGCAAACTCACAATTTTCCCCGAAGCATTCTTCCAGGGCTCACTGGCCTGTCGGGAGCCGGGAATGTCAGGGAGCTTCAGGGCAGGCATGAATGCCGCCCTCCAAATGGGAAAGCAGGGCTAGTTCCAGCAGGCCCCCGTTTTCATGGGCACACTCAGCGTACATCCCCGTGGTTTCTAAGGCGTCCCAAGAGACACCGGTTGCCCTGTGTTTCCTTCCCTGAGTCAACTTATCGAAGTAGGGAGTCCCGCATCCAGCGAACGGTCTCAACCAAGGAACGCCGTAGCTGCTCCTCTGGGCCTGGGGCTGCCGGCGGTGCCAAAGAAGGAACAGGACTTGCATGGCAGTAAGAACCCAAGCCGCCGTCCTCTAGGAGGCACGGTGCCTTCAGTCAGGAGGTCCTGGATGGAATGCGAAGACGAGGGTTACTCTGAGCGCAGCTCCGATTGGGGCAACGCGTAAGACCTCCGCGCCATGTGGCATGTGCCAGAACGGTGTTCGTGAACGTGTGCGAGTGCTGAGGAAACCAAGCTGCTCCAAAAGAGAGGGCAGTGCGTTTCCCTACGCTCGGCGTGCGCAGAGGGGCTCTAAAGGGCTACGGGCCCGGATGTTGCTTAGCAGACCCAGGTGCGCCTGGGGTTACTCAGTGTTCCTGCCGGGAACAGGGTGCCCCGGCTAGCCTCCCAGGTGTGCTAAAGCTGTGCTGCCGTTCAAGGTATGCAGGGCAGAGGCCACCGCCTCCTGGAAGCTGCAGCACGCCTCCGCTTCTGCACGGCAAATCAGGGCCTTACTTCCAGGCACGGGTTCACGCTGGGTGTGCCGGGAGCCACACAGCGTGCTAAGAGGCTGACTCTCTCCTCCAGCGGAGTGACTTCAGGTACGAGGGCGGGCCTCGCAGTGTTCCAAGCACAGCGTTCTCTCATGGCAGCTCACACAAGGGCCATGACAGAGTCTTCCTGGGCACTTGGCACTCACCAGCCATGCTGTCCTGAGGGCGTTCGAGGGCTCCGGAGATGTAGCGCTCCTCAAGGAACGCGCAGGGTGTGGTTGCCCAGCACCCGGCACGCTCAGGGGTCCTCCGAGGGAATCAACCAATGGACCTCGACGTTGCTCAGCCGGCCCACAGGTGTCTGTCTGGAGGCACTCAGTGACCTTGGAGGGAAAATGATGCACACCCGTGGGGCCTAGGAGTCCCCGGACGTGTACTTCCTTTAAAGCAAAGCGACTAAGAACTCCTGGAAAGAGCTGCATGCCTCCCTTTCTGCACGGCTACTCAGGGCCTAACCTGGAGGCGAGTTCTCACGTTGAGGTTCCCTTTAGCTCTAGAGCCTGTCATGCGGACCGCCACCGCGGCCACGGAAGCCCCTGGTTGAGAGAGAGCAAACTCACAATTTTCCCCGAAGCATTCTTCCAGGGCTCACTGGCCTGTCGGGAGCCGGGAATGTCAGGGAGCTTCAGGGCAGGCATGAATGCCGCCCTCCAAATGGGAAAGCAGGGCTAGTTCCAGCAGGCCCCCGTTTTCATGGGCACACTCAGCGTACATCCCCGTGGTTTCTAAGGCGTCCCAAGAGACACCGGTTGCCCTGTGTTTCCTTCCCTGAGTCAACTTATCGAAGTAGGGAGTCCCGCATCCAGCGAACGGTCTCAACCAAGGAACGCCGTAGCTGCTCCTCTGGGCCTGGGGCTGCCGGCGGTGCCAAAGAAGGAACAGGACTTGCATGGCAGTAAGAACCCAAGCCGCCGTCCTCTAGGAGGCACGGTGCCTTCAGTCAGGAGGTCCTGGATGGAATGCGAAGACGAGGGTTACTCTGAGCGCAGCTCCGATTGGGGCAACGCGTAAGACCTCCGCGCCATGTGGCATGTGCCAGAACGGTGTTCGTGAACGTGTGCGAGTGCTGAGGAAACCAAGCTGCTCCAAAAGAGAGGGCAGTGCGTTTCCCTACGCTCGGCGTGCGCAGAGGGGCTCTAAAGGGCTACGGGCCCGGATGTTGCTTAGCAGACCCAGGTGCGCCTGGGGTTACTCAGTGTTCCTGCCGGGAACAGGGTGCCCCGGCTAGCCTCCCAGGTGTGCTAAAGCTGTGCTGCCGTTCAAGGTATGCAGGGCAGAGGCCACCGCCTCCTGGAAGCTGCAGCACGCCTCCGCTTCTGCACGGCAAATCAGGGCCTTACTTCCAGGCACGGGTTCACGCTGGGTGTGCCGGGAGCCACACAGCGTGCTAAGAGGCTGACTCTCTCCTCCAGCGGAGTGACTTCAGGTACGAGGGCGGGCCTCGCAGTGTTCCAAGCACAGCGTTCTCTCATGGCAGCTCACACAAGGGCCATGACAGAGTCTTCCTGGGCACTTGGCACTCACCAGCCATGCTGTCCTGAGGGCGTTCGAGGGCTCCGGAGATGTAGCGCTCCTCAAGGAACGCGCAGGGTGTGGTTGCCCAGCACCCGGCACGCTCAGGGGTCCTCCGAGGGAATCAACCAATGGACCTCGACGTTGCTCAGCCGGCCCACAGGTGTCTGTCTGGAGGCACTCAGTGACCTTGGAGGGAAAATGATGCACACCCGTGGGGCCTAGGAGTCCCCGGACGTGTACTTCCTTTAAAGCAAAGCGACTAAGAACTCCTGGAAAGAGCTGCATGCCTCCCTTTCTGCACGGCTACTCAGGGCCTAACCTGGAGGCGAGTTCTCACGTTGAGGTTCCCTTTAGCTCTAGAGCCTGTCATGCGGACCGCCACCGCGGCCACGGAAGCCCCTGGTTGAGAGAGAGCAAACTCACAATTTTCCCCGAAGCATTCTTCCAGGGCTCACTGGCCTGTCGGGAGCCGGGAATGTCAGGGAGCTTCAGGGCAGGCATGAATGCCGCCCTCCAAATGGGAAAGCAGGGCTAGTTCCAGCAGGCCCCCGTTTTCATGGGCACACTCAGCGTACATCCCCGTGGTTTCTAAGGCGTCCCAAGAGACACCGGTTGCCCTGTGTTTCCTTCCCTGAGTCAACTTATCGAAGTAGGGAGTCCCGCATCCAGCGAACGGTCTCAACCAAGGAACGCCGTAGCTGCTCCTCTGGGCCTGGGGCTGCCGGCGGTGCCAAAGAAGGAACAGGACTTGCATGGCAGTAAGAACCCAAGCCGCCGTCCTCTAGGAGGCACGGTGCCTTCAGTCAGGAGGTCCTGGATGGAATGCGAAGACGAGGGTTACTCTGAGCGCAGCTCCGATTGGGGCAACGCGTAAGACCTCCGCGCCATGTGGCATGTGCCAGAACGGTGTTCGTGAACGTGTGCGAGTGCTGAGGAAACCAAGCTGCTCCAAAAGAGAGGGCAGTGCGTTTCCCTACGCTCGGCGTGCGCAGAGGGGCTCTAAAGGGCTACGGGCCCGGATGTTGCTTAGCAGACCCAGGTGCGCCTGGGGTTACTCAGTGTTCCTGCCGGGAACAGGGTGCCCCGGCTAGCCTCCCAGGTGTGCTAAAGCTGTGCTGCCGTTCAAGGTATGCAGAGCAGAGGCCACCGCCTCCTGGAAGCTGCAGCACGCCTCCGCTTCTGCACGGCAAATCAGGGCCTTACTTCCAGGCACGGGTTCACGCTGGGTGTGCCGGGAGCCACACAGCGTGCTAAGAGGCTGACTCTCTCCTCCAGCGGAGTGACTTCAGGTACGAGGGCGGGCCTCGCAGTGTTCCAAGCACAGCGTTCTCTCATGGCAGCTCACACAAGGGCCATGACAGAGTCTTCCTGGGCACTTGGCACTCACCAGCCATGCTGTCCTGAGGGCGTTCGAGGGCTCCGGAGATGTAGCGCTCCTCAAGGAACGCGCAGGGTGTGGTTGCCCAGCACCCGGCACGCTCAGGGGTCCTCCGAGGGAATCAACCAATGGACCTCGACGTTGCTCAGCCGGCCCACAGGTGTCTGTCTGGAGGCACTCAGTGACCTTGGAGGGAAAATGATGCACACCCGTGGGGCCTAGGAGTCCCCGGACGTGTACTTCCTTTAAAGCAAAGCGACTAAGAACTCCTGGAAAGAGCTGCATGCCTCCCTTTCTGCACGGCTACTCAGGGCCTAACCTGGAGGCGAGTTCTCACGTTGAGGTTCCCTTTAGCTCTAGAGCCTGTCATGCGGACCGCCACCGCGGCCACGGAAGCCCCTGGTTGAGAGAGAGCAAACTCACAATTTTCCCCGAAGCATTCTTCCAGGGCTCACTGGCCTGTCGGGAGCCGGGAATGTCAGGGAGCTTCAAGGCAGGCATGAATGCCGCCCTCCAAATGGGAAAGCAGGGCTAGTTCCAGCAGGCCCCCGTTTTCATGGGCACACTCAGCGTACATCCCCGTGGTTTCTAAGGCGTCCCAAGAGACACCGGTTGCCCTGTGTTTCCTTCCCTGAGTCAACTTATCGAAGTAGGGAGTCCCGCATCCAGCGAACGGTCTCAACCAAGGAACGCCGTAGCTGCTCCTCTGGGCCTGGGGCTGCCGGCGGTGCCAAAGAAGGAACAGGACTTGCATGGCAGTAAGAACCCAAGCCGCCGTCCTCTAGGAGGCACGGTGCCTTCAGTCAGGAGGTCCTGGATGGAATGCGAAGACGAGGGTTACTCTGAGCGCAGCTCCGATTGGGGCAACGCGTAAGACCTCCGCGCCATGTGGCATGTGCCAGAACGGTGTTCGTGAACGTGTGCGAGTGCTGAGGAAACCAAGCTGCTCCAAAAGAGAGGGCAGTGCGTTTCCCTACGCTCGGCGTGCGCAGAGGGGCTCTAAAGGGCTACGGGCCCGGATGTTGCTTAGCAGACCCAGGTGCGCCTGGGGTTACTCAGTGTTCCTGCCGGGAACAGGGTGCCCCGGCTAGCCTCCCAGGTGTCCAGAAAGCTGTGCTGCCGTTCAAGGTATGCAGGGCAGAGGCCACCGCCTCCTGGAAGCTGCAGCACGCCTCCGCTTCTGCACGGCAAATCAGGGCCTTACTTCCAGGCACGGGTTCACGCTGGGTGTGCCGGGAGCCACACAGCGTGCTAAGAGGCTGACTCTCTCCTCCAGCGGAGTGACTTCAGGTACGAGGGCGGGCCTCGCAGTGTTCCAAGCACAGCGTTCTCTCATGGCAGCTCACACAAGGGCCATGACAGAGTCTTCCTGGGCACTTGGCACTCACCAGCCATGCTGTCCTGAGGGCGTTCGAGGGCTCCGGAGATGTAGCGCTCCTCAAGGAACGCGCAGGGTGTGGTTGCCCAGCACCCGGCACGCTCAGGGGTCCTCCGAGGGAATCAACCAATGGACCTCGACGTTGCTCAGCCGGCCCACAGGTGTCTGTCTGGAGGCACTCAGTGACCTTGGAGGGAAAATGATGCACACCCGTGGGGCCTAGGAGTCCCCGGACGTGTACTTCCTTTAAAGCAAAGCGACTAAGAACTCCTGGAAAGAGCTGCATGCCTCCCTTTCTGCACGGCTACTCAGGGCCTAACCTGGAGGCGAGTTCTCACGTTGAGGTTCCCTTTAGCTCTAGAGCCTGTCATGCGGACCGCCACCGCGGCCACGGAAGCCCCTGGTTGAGAGAGAGCAAACTCACAATTTTCCCCGAAGCATTCTTCCAGGGCTCACTGGCCTGTCGGGAGCCGGGAATGTCAGGGAGCTTCAGGGCAGGCATGAATGCCGCCCTCCAAATGGGAAAGCAGGGCTAGTTCCAGCAGGCCCCCGTTTTCATGGGCACACTCAGCGTACATCCCCGTGGTTTCTAAGGCGTCCCAAGAGACACCGGTTGCCCTGTGTTTCCTTCCCTGAGTCAACTTATCGAAGTAGGGAGTCCCGCATCCAGCGAACGGTCTCAACCAAGGAACGCCGTAGCTGCTCCTCTGGGCCTGGGGCTGCCGGCGGTGCCAAAGAAGGAACAGGACTTGCATGGCAGTAAGAACCCAAGCCGCCGTCCTCTAGGAGGCACGGTGCCTTCAGTCAGGAGGTCCTGGATGGAATGCGAAGACGAGGGTTACTCTGAGCGCAGCTCCGATTGGGGCAACGCGTAAGACCTCCGCGCCATGTGGCATGTGCCAGAACGGTGTTCGTGAACGTGTGCGAGTGCTGAGGAAACCAAGCTGCTCCAAAAGAGAGGGCAGTGCGTTTCCCTACGCTCGGCGTGCGCAGAGGGGCTCTAAAGGGCTACGGGCCCGGATGTTGCTTAGCAGACCCAGGTGCGCCTGGGGTTACTCAGTGTTCCTGCCGGGAACAGGGTGCCCCGGCTAGCCTCCCAGGTGTCCAGAAAGCTGTGCTGCCGTTCAAGGTATGCAGGGCAGAGGCCACCGCCTCCTGGAAGCTGCAGCACGCCTCCGCTTCTGCACGGCAAATCAGGGCCTTACTTCCAGGCACGGGTTCACGCTGGGTGTGCCGGGAGCCACACAGCGTGCTAAGAGGCTGACTCTCTCCTCCAGCGGAGTGCCTTCAGGTACGAGGGCGGGCCTCGCAGTGTTCCAAGCACAGCGTTCTCTCATGGCAGCTCACACAAGGGCCATGACAGAGTCTTCCTGGGCACTTGGCACTCACCAGCCATGCTGTCCTGAGGGCGTTCGAGGGCTCCGGAGATGTAGCGCTCCTCAAGGAACGCGCAGGGTGTGGTTGCCCAGCACCCGGCACGCTCAGGGGTCCTCCGAGGGAATCAACCAGTGGACCTCGACGTTGCTCAGCCGGCCCACAGGTGTCTGTCTGGAGGCACTCAGTGGCCTTGGAGGGAAAATGATGCACACCCGTGGGGCCTAGGAGTCCCCGGACGTGTACTTCCTTTAAAGCAAAGCGACTACGAACTCCTGGAAAGAGCTGCATGCCTCCCTTTCTGCACGGCTACTCAGGGCCTAACCTGGAGGCGAGTTCTCACGTTGAGGTTCCCTTTAGCTCTAGAGCCTGTCATGCGGACCGCCACCGCGGCCACGGAAGCCCCTGGTTGAGAGAGAGCAAACTCACAATTTTCCCCGAAGCATTCTTCCAGGGCTCACTGGCCTGTCGGGAGCCGGGAATGTCAGGGAGCTTCAGGGCAGGCATGAATGCCGCCCTCCAAATGGGAAAGCAGGGCTAGTTCCAGCAGGCCCCCGTTTTCATGGGCACACTCAGCGTACATCCCCGTGGTTTCTAAGGCGTCCCAAGAGACACCGGTTGCCCTGTGTTTCCTTCCCTGAGTCAACTTATCGAAGTAGGGAGTCCCGCATCCAGCGAACGGTCTCAACCAAGGAACGCCGTAGCTGCTCCTCTGGGCCTGGGGCTGCCGGCGGTGCCAAAGAAGGAACAGGACTTGCATGGCAGTAAGAACCCAAGCCGCCGTCCTCTAGGAGGCACGGTGCCTTCAGTCAGGAGGTCCTGGATGGAATGCGAAGACGAGGGTTACTCTGAGCGCAGCTCCGATTGGGGCAACGCGTAAGACCTCCGCGCCATGTGGCATGTGCCAGAACGGTGTTCGTGAACGTGTGCGAGTGCTGAGGAAACCAAGCTGCTCCAAAAGAGAGGGCAGTGCGTTTCCCTACGCTCGGCGTGCGCAGAGGGGCTCTAAAGGGCTACGGGCCCGGATGTTGCTTAGCAGACCCAGGTGCGCCTGGGGTTACTCAGTGTTCCTGCCGGGAACAGGGTGCCCCGGCCAGCCTCCCAGGTGTGCTAAAGCTGTGCTGCCGTTCAAGGTATGCAGAGCCGAGGCCACCGCCTCCTGGAAGCTGCAGCACGCCTCCGCTTCTGCACGGCAAATCAGGGCCTTACTTCCAGGCACGGGTTCACGCTGGGTGTGCCGGGAGCCACACAGCGTGCTAAGAGGCTGACTCTCTCCTCCAGCGGAGTGACTTCAGGTACGAGGGCGGGCCTCGCAGTGTTCCAAGCACAGCGTTCTCTCATGGCAGCTCACACAAGGGCCATGACAGAGTCTTCCTGGGCACTTGGCACTCACCAGCCATGCTGTCCTGAGGGCGTTCGAGGGCTCCGGAGATGTAGCGCTCCTCAAGGAACGCGCAGGGTGTGGTTGCCCAGCACCCGGCACGCTCAGGGGTCCTCCGAGGGAATCAACCAATGGACCTCGACGTTGCTCAGCCGGCCCACAGGTGTCTGTCTGGAGGCACTCAGTGACCTTGGAGGGAAAATGATGCACACCCGTGGGGCCTAGGAGTCCCCGGACGTGTACTTCCTTTAAAGCAAAGCGACTAAGAACTCCTGGAAAGAGCTGCATGCCTCCCTTTCTGCACGGCTACTCAGGGCCTAACCTGGAGGCGAGTTCTCACGTTGAGGTTCCCTTTAGCTCTAGAGCCTGTCATGCGGACCGCCACCGCGGCCACGGAAGCCCCTGGTTGAGAGAGAGCAAACTCACAATTTTCCCCGAAGCATTCTTCCAGGGCTCACTGGCCTGTCGGGAGCCGGGAATGTCAGGGAGCTTCAGGGCAGGCATGAATGCCGCCCTCCAAATGGGAAAGCAGGGCTAGTTCCAGCAGGCCCCCGTTTTCATGGGCACACTCAGCGTACATCCCCGTGGTTTCTAAGGCGTCCCAAGAGACACCGGTTGCCCTGTGTTTCCTTCCCTGAGTCAACTTATCGAAGTAGGGAGTCCCGCATCCAGCGAACGGTCTCAACCAAGGAACGCCGTAGCTGCTCCTCTGGGCCTGGGGCTGCCGGCGGTGCCAAAGAAGGAACAGGACTTGCATGGCAGTAAGAACCCAAGCCGCCGTCCTCTAGGAGGCACGGTGCCTTCAGTCAGGAGGTCCTGGATGGAATGCGAAGACGAGGGTTACTCTGAGCGCAGCTCCGATTGGGGCAACGCGTAAGACCTCCGCGCCATGTGGCATGTGCCAGAACGGTGTTCGTGAACGTGTGCGAGTGCTGAGGAAACCAAGCTGCTCCAAAAGAGAGGGCAGTGCGTTTCCCTACGCTCGGCGTGCGCAGAGGGGCTCTAAAGGGCTACGGGCCCGGATGTTGCTTAGCAGACCCAGGTGCGCCTGGGGTTACTCAGTGTTCCTGCCGGGAACAGGGTGCCCCGGCTAGCCTCCCAGGTGTGCTAAAGCTGTGCTGCCGTTCAAGGTATGCAGAGCAGAGGCCACCGCCTCCTGGAAGCTGCAGCACGCCTCCGCTTCTGCACGGCAAATCAGGGCCTTACTTCCAGGCACGGGTTCACGCTGGGTGTGCCGGGAGCCACACAGCGTGCTAAGAGGCTGACTCTCTCCTCCAGCGGAGTGACTTCAGGTACGAGGGCGGGCCTCGCAGTGTTCCAAGCACAGCGTTCTCTCATGGCAGCTCACACAAGGGCCATGACAGAGTCTTCCTGGGCACTTGGCACTCACCAGCCATGCTGTCCTGAGGGCGTTCGAGGGCTCCGGAGATGTAGCGCTCCTCAAGGAACGCGCAGGGTGTGGTTGCCCAGCACCCGGCACGCTCAGGGGTCCTCCGAGGGAATCAACCAATGGACCTCGACGTTGCTCAGCCGGCCCACAGGTGTCTGTCTGGAGGCACTCAGTGACCTTGGAGGGAAAATGATGCACACCCGTGGGGCCTAGGAGTCCCCGGACGTGTACTTCCTTTAAAGCAAAGCGACTAAGAACTCCTGGAAAGAGCTGCATGCCTCCCTTTCTGCACGGCTACTCAGGGCCTAACCTGGAGGCGAGTTCTCACGTTGAGGTTCCCTTTAGCTCTAGAGCCTGTCATGCGGACCGCCACCGCGGCCACGGAAGCCCCTGGTTGAGAGAGAGCAAACTCACAATTTTCCCCGAAGCATTCTTCCAGGGCTCACTGGCCTGTCGGGAGCCGGGAATGTCAGGGAGCTTCAGGGCAGGCATGAATGCCGCCCTCCAAATGGGAAAGCAGGGCTAGTTCCAGCAGGCCCCCGTTTTCATGGGCACACTCAGCGTACATCCCCGTGGTTTCTAAGGCGTCCCAAGAGACACCGGTTGCCCTGTGTTTCCTTCCCTGAGTCAACTTATCGAAGTAGGGAGTCCCGCATCCAGCGAACGGTCTCAACCAAGGAACGCCGTAGCTGCTCCTCTGGGCCTGGGGCTGCCGGCGGTGCCAAAGAAGGAACAGGACTTGCATGGCAGTAAGAACCCAAGCCGCCGTCCTCTAGGAGGCACGGTGCCTTCAGTCAGGAGGTCCTGGATGGAATGCGAAGACGAGGGTTACTCTGAGCGCAGCTCCGATTGGGGCAACGCGTAAGACCTCCGCGCCATGTGGCATGTGCCAGAACGGTGTTCGTGAACGTGTGCGAGTGCTGAGGAAACCAAGCTGCTCCAAAAGAGAGGGCAGTGCGTTTCCCTACGCTCGGCGTGCGCAGAGGGGCTCTAAAGGGCTACGGGCCCGGATGTTGCTTAGCAGACCCAGGTGCGCCTGGGGTTACTCAGTGTTCCTGCCGGGAACAGGGTGCCCCGGCTAGCCTCCCAGGTGTGCTAAAGCTGTGCTGCCGTTCAAGGTATGCAGGGCAGAGGCCACCGCCTCCTGGAAGCTGCAGCACGCCTCCGCTTCTGCACGGCAAATCAGGGCCTTACTTCCAGGCACGGGTTCACGCTGGGTGTGCCGGGAGCCACACAGCGTGCTAAGAGGCTGACTCTCTCCTCCAGCGGAGTGACTTCAGGTACGAGGGCGGGCCTCGCAGTGTTCCAAGCACAGCGTTCTCTCATGGCAGCTCACACAAGGGCCATGACAGAGTCTTCCTGGGCACTTGGCACTCACCAGCCATGCTGTCCTGAGGGCGTTCGAGGGCTCCGGAGATGTAGCGCTCCTCAAGGAACGCGCAGGGTGTGGTTGCCCAGCACCCGGCACGCTCAGGGGTCCTCCGAGGGAATCAACCAATGGACCTCGACGTTGCTCAGCCGGCCCACAGGTGTCTGTCTGGAGGCACTCAGTGACCTTGGAGGGAAAATGATGCACACCCGTGGGGCCTAGGAGTCCCCGGACGTGTACTTCCTTTAAAGCAAAGCGACTAAGAACTCCTGGAAAGAGCTGCATGCCTCCCTTTCTGCACGGCTACTCAGGGCCTAACCTGGAGGCGAGTTCTCACGTTGAGGTTCCCTTTAGCTCTAGAGCCTGTCATGCGGACCGCCACCGCGGCCACGGAAGCCCCTGGTTGAGAGAGAGCAAACTCACAATTTTCCCCGAAGCATTCTTCCAGGGCTCACTGGCCTGTCGGGAGCCGGGAATGTCAGGGAGCTTCAGGGCAGGCATGAATGCCGCCCTCCAAATGGGAAAGCAGGGCTAGTTCCAGCAGGCCCCCGTTTTCATGGGCACACTCAGCGTACATCCCCGTGGTTTCTAAGGCGTCCCAAGAGACACCGGTTGCCCTGTGTTTCCTTCCCTGAGTCAACTTATCGAAGTAGGGAGTCCCGCATCCAGCGAACGGTCTCAACCAAGGAACGCCGTAGCTGCTCCTCTGGGCCTGGGGCTGCCGGCGGTGCCAAAGAAGGAACAGGACTTGCATGGCAGTAAGAACCCAAGCCGCCGTCCTCTAGGAGGCACGGTGCCTTCAGTCAGGAGGTCCTGGATGGAATGCGAAGACGAGGGTTACTCTGAGCGCAGCTCCGATTGGGGCAACGCGTAAGACCTCCGCGCCATGTGGCATGTGCCAGAACGGTGTTCGTGAACGTGTGCGAGTGCTGAGGAAACCAAGCTGCTCCAAAAGAGAGGGCAGTGCGTTTCCCTACGCTCGGCGTGCGCAGAGGGGCTCTAAAGGGCTACGGGCCCGGATGTTGCTTAGCAGACCCAGGTGCGCCTGGGGTTACTCAGTGTTCCTGCCGGGAACAGGGTGCCCCGGCTAGCCTCCCAGGTGTGCTAAAGCTGTGCTGCCGTTCAAGGTATGCAGAGCAGAGGCCACCGCCTCCTGGAAGCTGCAGCACGCCTCCGCTTCTGCACGGCAAATCAGGGCCTTACTTCCAGGCACGGGTTCACGCTGGGTGTGCCGGGAGCCACACAGCGTGCTAAGAGGCTGACTCTCTCCTCCAGCGGAGTGACTTCAGGTACGAGGGCGGGCCTCGCAGTGTTCCAAGCACAGCGTTCTCTCATGGCAGCTCACACAAGGGCCATGACAGAGTCTTCCTGGGCACTTGGCACTCACCAGCCATGCTGTCCTGAGGGCGTTCGAGGGCTCCGGAGATGTAGCGCTCCTCAAGGAACGCGCAGGGTGTGGTTGCCCAGCACCCGGCACGCTCAGGGGTCCTCCGAGGGAATCAACCAATGGACCTCGACGTTGCTCAGCCGGCCCACAGGTGTCTGTCTGGAGGCACTCAGTGACCTTGGAGGGAAAATGATGCACACCCGTGGGGCCTAGGAGTCCCCGGACGTGTACTTCCTTTAAAGCAAAGCGACTAAGAACTCCTGGAAAGAGCTGCATGCCTCCCTTTCTGCACGGCTACTCAGGGCCTAACCTGGAGGCGAGTTCTCACGTTGAGGTTCCCTTTAGCTCTAGAGCCTGTCATGCGGACCGCCACCGCGGCCACGGAAGCCCCTGGTTGAGAGAGAGCAAACTCACAATTTTCCCCGAAGCATTCTTCCAGGGCTCACTGGCCTGTCGGGAGCCGGGAATGTCAGGGAGCTTCAAGGCAGGCATGAATGCCGCCCTCCAAATGGGAAAGCAGGGCTAGTTCCAGCAGGCCCCCGTTTTCATGGGCACACTCAGCGTACATCCCCGTGGTTTCTAAGGCGTCCCAAGAGACACCGGTTGCCCTGTGTTTCCTTCCCTGAGTCAACTTATCGAAGTAGGGAGTCCCGCATCCAGCGAACGGTCTCAACCAAGGAACGCCGTAGCTGCTCCTCTGGGCCTGGGGCTGCCGGCGGTGCCAAAGAAGGAACAGGACTTGCATGGCAGTAAGAACCCAAGCCGCCGTCCTCTAGGAGGCACGGTGCCTTCAGTCAGGAGGTCCTGGATGGAATGCGAAGACGAGGGTTACTCTGAGCGCAGCTCCGATTGGGGCAACGCGTAAGACCTCCGCGCCATGTGGCATGTGCCAGAACGGTGTTCGTGAACGTGTGCGAGTGCTGAGGAAACCAAGCTGCTCCAAAAGAGAGGGCAGTGCGTTTCCCTACGCTCGGCGTGCGCAGAGGGGCTCTAAAGGGCTACGGGCCCGGATGTTGCTTAGCAGACCCAGGTGCGCCTGGGGTTACTCAGTGTTCCTGCCGGGAACAGGGTGCCCCGGCTAGCCTCCCAGGTGTCCAGAAAGCTGTGCTGCCGTTCAAGGTATGCAGGGCAGAGGCCACCGCCTCCTGGAAGCTGCAGCACGCCTCCGCTTCTGCACGGCAAATCAGGGCCTTACTTCCAGGCACGGGTTCACGCTGGGTGTGCCGGGAGCCACACAGCGTGCTAAGAGGCTGACTCTCTCCTCCAGCGGAGTGACTTCAGGTACGAGGGCGGGCCTCGCAGTGTTCCAAGCACAGCGTTCTCTCATGGCAGCTCACACAAGGGCCATGACAGAGTCTTCCTGGGCACTTGGCACTCACCAGCCATGCTGTCCTGAGGGCGTTCGAGGGCTCCGGAGATGTAGCGCTCCTCAAGGAACGCGCAGGGTGTGGTTGCCCAGCACCCGGCACGCTCAGGGGTCCTCCGAGGGAATCAACCAATGGACCTCGACGTTGCTCAGCCGGCCCACAGGTGTCTGTCTGGAGGCACTCAGTGACCTTGGAGGGAAAATGATGCACACCCGTGGGGCCTAGGAGTCCCCGGACGTGTACTTCCTTTAAAGCAAAGCGACTAAGAACTCCTGGAAAGAGCTGCATGCCTCCCTTTCTGCACGGCTACTCAGGGCCTAACCTGGAGGCGAGTTCTCACGTTGAGGTTCCCTTTAGCTCTAGAGCCTGTCATGCGGACCGCCACCGCGGCCACGGAAGCCCCTGGTTGAGAGAGAGCAAACTCACAATTTTCCCCGAAGCATTCTTCCAGGGCTCACTGGCCTGTCGGGAGCCGGGAATGTCAGGGAGCTTCAGGGCAGGCATGAATGCCGCCCTCCAAATGGGAAAGCAGGGCTAGTTCCAGCAGGCCCCCGTTTTCATGGGCACACTCAGCGTACATCCCCGTGGTTTCTAAGGCGTCCCAAGAGACACCGGTTGCCCTGTGTTTCCTTCCCTGAGTCAACTTATCGAAGTAGGGAGTCCCGCATCCAGCGAACGGTCTCAACCAAGGAACGCCGTAGCTGCTCCTCTGGGCCTGGGGCTGCCGGCGGTGCCAAAGAAGGAACAGGACTTGCATGGCAGTAAGAACCCAAGCCGCCGTCCTCTAGGAGGCACGGTGCCTTCAGTCAGGAGGTCCTGGATGGAATGCGAAGACGAGGGTTACTCTGAGCGCAGCTCCGATTGGGGCAACGCGTAAGACCTCCGCGCCATGTGGCATGTGCCAGAACGGTGTTCGTGAACGTGTGCGAGTGCTGAGGAAACCAAGCTGCTCCAAAAGAGAGGGCAGTGCGTTTCCCTACGCTCGGCGTGCGCAGAGGGGCTCTAAAGGGCTACGGGCCCGGATGTTGCTTAGCAGACCCAGGTGCGCCTGGGGTTACTCAGTGTTCCTGCCGGGAACAGGGTGCCCCGGCTAGCCTCCCAGGTGTCCAGAAAGCTGTGCTGCCGTTCAAGGTATGCAGGGCAGAGGCCACCGCCTCCTGGAAGCTGCAGCACGCCTCCGCTTCTGCACGGCAAATCAGGGCCTTACTTCCAGGCACGGGTTCACGCTGGGTGTGCCGGGAGCCACACAGCGTGCTAAGAGGCTGACTCTCTCCTCCAGCGGAGTGCCTTCAGGTACGAGGGCGGGCCTCGCAGTGTTCCAAGCACAGCGTTCTCTCATGGCAGCTCACACAAGGGCCATGACAGAGTCTTCCTGGGCACTTGGCACTCACCAGCCATGCTGTCCTGAGGGCGTTCGAGGGCTCCGGAGATGTAGCGCTCCTCAAGGAACGCGCAGGGTGTGGTTGCCCAGCACCCGGCACGCTCAGGGGTCCTCCGAGGGAATCAACCAGTGGACCTCGACGTTGCTCAGCCGGCCCACAGGTGTCTGTCTGGAGGCACTCAGTGGCCTTGGAGGGAAAATGATGCACACCCGTGGGGCCTAGGAGTCCCCGGACGTGTACTTCCTTTAAAGCAAAGCGACTACGAACTCCTGGAAAGAGCTGCATGCCTCCCTTTCTGCACGGCTACTCAGGGCCTAACCTGGAGGCGAGTTCTCACGTTGAGGTTCCCTTTAGCTCTAGAGCCTGTCATGCGGACCGCCACCGCGGCCACGGAAGCCCCTGGTTGAGAGAGAGCAAACTCACAATTTTCCCCGAAGCATTCTTCCAGGGCTCACTGGCCTGTCGGGAGCCGGGAATGTCAGGGAGCTTCAGGGCAGGCATGAATGCCGCCCTCCAAATGGGAAAGCAGGGCTAGTTCCAGCAGGCCCCCGTTTTCATGGGCACACTCAGCGTACATCCCCGTGGTTTCTAAGGCGTCCCAAGAGACACCGGTTGCCCTGTGTTTCCTTCCCTGAGTCAACTTATCGAAGTAGGGAGTCCCGCATCCAGCGAACGGTCTCAACCAAGGAACGCCGTAGCTGCTCCTCTGGGCCTGGGGCTGCCGGCGGTGCCAAAGAAGGAACAGGACTTGCATGGCAGTAAGAACCCAAGCCGCCGTCCTCTAGGAGGCACGGTGCCTTCAGTCAGGAGGTCCTGGATGGAATGCGAAGACGAGGGTTACTCTGAGCGCAGCTCCGATTGGGGCAACGCGTAAGACCTCCGCGCCATGTGGCATGTGCCAGAACGGTGTTCGTGAACGTGTGCGAGTGCTGAGGAAACCAAGCTGCTCCAAAAGAGAGGGCAGTGCGTTTCCCTACGCTCGGCGTGCGCAGAGGGGCTCTAAAGGGCTACGGGCCCGGATGTTGCTTAGCAGACCCAGGTGCGCCTGGGGTTACTCAGTGTTCCTGCCGGGAACAGGGTGCCCCGGCCAGCCTCCCAGGTGTGCTAAAGCTGTGCTGCCGTTCAAGGTATGCAGAGCAGAGGCCACCGCCTCCTGGAAGCTGCAGCACGCCTCCGCTTCTGCACGGCAAATCAGGGCCTTACTTCCAGGCACGGGTTCACGCTGGGTGTGCCGGGAGCCACACAGCGTGCTAAGAGGCTGACTCTCTCCTCCAGCGGAGTGACTTCAGGTACGAGGGCGGGCCTCGCAGTGTTCCAAGCACAGCGTTCTCTCATGGCAGCTCACACAAGGGCCATGACAGAGTCTTCCTGGGCACTTGGCACTCACCAGCCATGCTGTCCTGAGGGCGTTCGAGGGCTCCGGAGATGTAGCGCTCCTCAAGGAACGCGCAGGGTGTGGTTGCCCAGCACCCGGCACGCTCAGGGGTCCTCCGAGGGAATCAACCAATGGACCTCGACGTTGCTCAGCCGGCCCACAGGTGTCTGTCTGGAGGCACTCAGTGACCTTGGAGGGAAAATGATGCACACCCGTGGGGCCTAGGAGTCCCCGGACGTGTACTTCCTTTAAAGCAAAGCGACTAAGAACTCCTGGAAAGAGCTGCATGCCTCCCTTTCTGCACGGCTACTCAGGGCCTAACCTGGAGGCGAGTTCTCACGTTGAGGTTCCCTTTAGCTCTAGAGCCTGTCATGCGGACCGCCACCGCGGCCACGGAAGCCCCTGGTTGAGAGAGAGCAAACTCACAATTTTCCCCGAAGCATTCTTCCAGGGCTCACTGGCCTGTCGGGAGCCGGGAATGTCAGGGAGCTTCAGGGCAGGCATGAATGCCGCCCTCCAAATGGGAAAGCAGGGCTAGTTCCAGCAGGCCCCCGTTTTCATGGGCACACTCAGCGTACATCCCCGTGGTTTCTAAGGCGTCCCAAGAGACACCGGTTGCCCTGTGTTTCCTTCCCTGAGTCAACTTATCGAAGTAGGGAGTCCCGCATCCAGCGAACGGTCTCAACCAAGGAACGCCGTAGCTGCTCCTCTGGGCCTGGGGCTGCCGGCGGTGCCAAAGAAGGAACAGGACTTGCATGGCAGTAAGAACCCAAGCCGCCGTCCTCTAGGAGGCACGGTGCCTTCAGTCAGGAGGTCCTGGATGGAATGCGAAGACGAGGGTTACTCTGAGCGCAGCTCCGATTGGGGCAACGCGTAAGACCTCCGCGCCATGTGGCATGTGCCAGAACGGTGTTCGTGAACGTGTGCGAGTGCTGAGGAAACCAAGCTGCTCCAAAAGAGAGGGCAGTGCGTTTCCCTACGCTCGGCGTGCGCAGAGGGGCTCTAAAGGGCTACGGGCCCGGATGTTGCTTAGCAGACCCAGGTGCGCCTGGGGTTACTCAGTGTTCCTGCCGGGAACAGGGTGCCCCGGCTAGCCTCCCAGGTGTGCTAAAGCTGTGCTGCCGTTCAAGGTATGCAGAGCAGAGGCCACCGCCTCCTGGAAGCTGCAGCACGCCTCCGCTTCTGCACGGCAAATCAGGGCCTTACTTCCAGGCACGGGTTCACGCTGGGTGTGCCGGGAGCCACACAGCGTGCTAAGAGGCTGACTCTCTCCTCCAGCGGAGTGACTTCAGGTACGAGGGCGGGCCTCGCAGTGTTCCAAGCACAGCGTTCTCTCATGGCAGCTCACACAAGGGCCATGACAGAGTCTTCCTGGGCACTTGGCACTCACCAGCCATGCTGTCCTGAGGGCGTTCGAGGGCTCCGGAGATGTAGCGCTCCTCAAGGAACGCGCAGGGTGTGGTTGCCCAGCACCCGGCACGCTCAGGGGTCCTCCGAGGGAATCAACCACTGGACCTCGACGTTGCTCAGCCGGCCCACAGGTGTCTGTCTGGAGGCACTCAGTGACCTTGGAGGGAAAATGATGCACACCCGTGGGGCCTAGGAGTCCCCGGACGTGTACTTCCTTTAAAGCAAAGCGACTACGAACTCCTGGAAAGAGCTGCATGCCTCCCTTTCTGCACGGCTACTCAGGGCCTAACCTGGAGGCGAGTTCTCACGTTGAGGTTCCCTTTAGCTCTAGAGCCTGTCATGCGGACCGCCACCGCGGCCACGGAAGCCCCTGGTTGAGAGAGAGCAAACTCACAATTTTCCCCGAAGCATTCTTCCAGGGCTCACTGGCCTGTCGGGAGCCGGGAATGTCAGGGAGCTTCAAGGCAGGCATGAATGCCGCCCTCCAAATGGGAAAGCAGGGCTAGTTCCAGCAGGCCCCCGTTTTCATGGGCACACTCAGCGTACATCCCCGTGGTTTCTAAGGCGTCCCAAGAGACACCGGTTGCCCTGTGTTTCCTTCCCTGAGTCAACTTATCGAAGTAGGGAGTCCCGCATCCAGCGAACGGTCTCAACCAAGGAACGCCGTAGCTGCTCCTCTGGGCCTGGGGCTGCCGGCGGTGCCAAAGAAGGAACAGGACTTGCATGGCAGTAAGAACCCAAGCCGCCGTCCTCTAGGAGGCACGGTGCCTTCAGTCAGGAGGTCCTGGATGGAATGCGAAGACGAGGGTTACTCTGAGCGCAGCTCCGATTGGGGCAACGCGTAAGACCTCCGCGCCATGTGGCATGTGCCAGAACGGTGTTCGTGAACGTGTGCGAGTGCTGAGGAAACCAAGCTGCTCCAAAAGAGAGGGCAGTGCGTTTCCCTACGCTCGGCGTGCGCAGAGGGGCTCTAAAGGGCTACGGGCCCGGATGTTGCTTAGCAGACCCAGGTGCGCCTGGGGTTACTCAGTGTTCCTGCCGGGAACAGGGTGCCCCGGCTAGCCTCCCAGGTGTGCTAAAGCTGTGCTGCCGTTCAAGGTATGCAGAGCAGAGGCCACCGCCTCCTGGAAGCTGCAGCACGCCTCCGCTTCTGCACGGCAAATCAGGGCCTTACTTCCAGGCACGGGTTCACGCTGGGTGTGCCGGGAGCCACACAGCGTGCTAAGAGGCTGACTCTCTCCTCCAGCGGAGTGACTTCAGGTACGAGGGCGGGCCTCGCAGTGTTCCAAGCACAGCGTTCTCTCATGGCAGCTCACACAAGGGCCATGACAGAGTCTTCCTGGGCACTTGGCACTCACCAGCCATGCTGTCCTGAGGGCGTTCGAGGGCTCCGGAGATGTAGCGCTCCTCAAGGAACGCGCAGGGTGTGGTTGCCCAGCACCCGGCACGCTCAGGGGTCCTCCGAGGGAATCAACCAGTGGACCTCGACGTTGCTCAGCCGGCCCACAGGTGTCTGTCTGGAGGCACTCAGTGGCCTTGGAGGGAAAATGATGCACACCCGTGGGGCCTAGGAGTCCCCGGACGTGTACTTCCTTTAAAGCAAAGCGACTACGAACTCCTGGAAAGAGCTGCATGCCTCCCTTTCTGCACGGCTACTCAGGGCCTAACCTGGAGGCGAGTTCTCACGTTGAGGTTCCCTTTAGCTCTAGAGCCTGTCATGCGGACCGCCACCGCGGCCAAGGAAGCCCCTGGTTGAGAGACAGCAAACTCACAATTTTCCCCGAAGCATTCTTCCAGGGCTCACTGGCCTGTCGGGAGCCGGGAATGTCAGGGAGCTTCAGGGCAGGCATGAATGCCGCCCTCCAAATGGGAAAGCAGGGCTAGTTCCAGCAGGCCCCCGTTTTCATGGGCACACTCAGCGTACATCCCCGTGGTTTCTAAGGCGTCCCAAGAGACACCGGTTGCCCTGTGTTTCCTTCCCTGAGTCAACTTATCGAAGTAGGGAGTCCCGCATCCAGCGAACGGTCTCAACCAAGGAACGCCGTAGCTGCTCCTCTGGGCCTGGGGCTGCCGGCGGTGCCAAAGAAGGAACAGGACTTGCATGGCAGTAAGAACCCAAGCCGCCGTCCTCTAGGAGGCACGGTGCCTTCAGTCAGGAGGTCCTGGATGGAATGCGAAGACGAGGGTTACTCTGAGCGCAGCTCCGATTGGGGCAACGCGTAAGACCTCCGCGCCATGTGGCATGTGCCAGAACGGTGTTCGTGAACGTGTGCGAGTGCTGAGGAAACCAAGCTGCTCCAAAAGAGAGGGCAGTGCGTTTCCCTACGCTCGGCGTGCGCAGAGGGGCTCTAAAGGGCTACGGGCCCGGATGTTGCTTAGCAGACCCAGGTGCGCCTGGGGTTACTCAGTGTTCCTGCCGGGAACAGGGTGCCCCGGCTAGCCTCCCAGGTGTGCTAAAGCTGTGCTGCCGTTCAAGGTATGCAGAGCAGAGGCCACCGCCTCCTGGAAGCTGCAGCACGCCTCCGCTTCTGCACGGCAAATCAGGGCCTTACTTCCAGGCACGGGTTCACGCTGGGTGTGCCGGGAGCCACACAGCGTGCTAAGAGGCTGACTCTCTCCTCCAGCGGAGTGCCTTCAGGTACGAGGGCGGGCCTCGCAGTGTTCCAAGCACAGCGTTCTCTCATGGCAGCTCACACAAGGGCCATGACAGAGTCTTCCTGGGCACTTGGCACTCACCAGCCATGCTGTCCTGAGGGCGTTCGAGGGCTCCGGAGATGTAGCGCTCCTCAAGGAACGCGCAGGGTGTGGTTGCCCAGCACCCGGCACGCTCAGGGGTCCTCCGAGGGAATCAACCAATGGACCTCGACGTTGCTCAGCCGGCCCACAGGTGTCTGTCTGGAGGCACTCAGTGACCTTGGAGGGAAAATGATGCACACCCGTGGGGCCTAGGAGTCCCCGGACGTGTACTTCCTTTAAAGCAAAGCGACTAAGAACTCCTGGAAAGAGCTGCATGCCTCCCTTTCTGCACGGCTACTCAGGGCCTAACCTGGAGGCGAGTTCTCACGTTGAGGTTCCCTTTAGCTCTAGAGCCTGTCATGCGGACCGCCACCGCGGCCACGGAAGCCCCTGGTTGAGAGAGAGCAAACTCACAATTTTCCCCGAAGCATTCTTCCAGGGCTCACTGGCCTGTCGGGAGCCGGGAATGTCAGGGAGCTTCAGGGCAGGCATGAATGCCGCCCTCCAAATGGGAAAGCAGGGCTAGTTCCAGCAGGCCCCCGTTTTCATGGGCACACTCAGCGTACATCCCCGTGGTTTCTAAGGCGTCCCAAGAGACACCGGTTGCCCTGTGTTTCCTTCCCTGAGTCAACTTATCGAAGTAGGGAGTCCCGCATCCAGCGAACGGTCTCAACCAAGGAACGCCGTAGCTGCTCCTCTGGGCCTGGGGCTGCCGGCGGTGCCAAAGAAGGAACAGGACTTGCATGGCAGTAAGAACCCAAGCCGCCGTCCTCTAGGAGGCACGGTGCCTTCAGTCAGGAGGTCCTGGAAGGAATGCGAAGACGAGGGTTACTCTGAGCGCAGCTCCGATTGGGGCAACGCGTAAGACCTCCGCGCCATGTGGCATGTGCCAGAACGGTGTTCGTGAACGTGTGCGAGTGCTGAGGAAACCAAGCTGCTCCAAAAGAGAGGACAGTGCGTTTCCCTACGCTCGGCGTGCGCAGAGGGGCTCTAAAGGGCTACGGGCCCGGATGTTGCTTAGCAGACCCAGGTGCGCCTGGGGTTACTCAGTGTTCCTGCCGGGAACAGGGTGCCCCGGCTAGCCTCCCAGGTGTCCAGAAAGCTGTGCTGCCGTTCAAGGTATGCAGGGCAGAGGCCACCGCCTCCTGGAAGCTGCAGCACGCCTCCGCTTCTGCACGGCAAATCAGGGCCTTACTTCCAGGCACGGGTTCACGCTGGGTGTGCCGGGAGCCACACAGCGTGCTAAGAGGCTGACTCTCTCCTCCAGCGGAGTGCCTTCAGGTACGAGGGCGGGCCTCGCAGTGTTCCAAGCACAGCGTTCTCTCATGGCAGCTCACACAAGGGCCATGACAGAGTCTTCCTGGGCACTTGGCACTCACCAGCCATGCTGTCCTGAGGGCGTTCGAGGGCTCCGGAGATGTAGCGCTCCTCAAGGAACGCGCAGGGTGTGGTTGCCCAGCACCCGGCACGCTCAGGGGTCCTCCGAGGGAATCAACCAGTGGACCTCGACGTTGCTCAGCCGGCCCACAGGTGTCTGTCTGGAGGCACTCAGTGGCCTTGGAGGGAAAATGATGCACACCCGTGGGGCCTAGGAGTCCCCGGACGTGTACTTCCTTTAAAGCAAAGCGACTACGAACTCCTGGAAAGAGCTGCATGCCTCCCTTTCTGCACGGCTACTCAGAGCCTAACCTGGAGGCGAGTTCTCACGTTGAGGTTCCCTTTAGCTCTAGAGCCTGTCATGCGGACCGCCACCGCGGCCACGGAAGCCCCTGGTTGAGAGAGAGCAAACTCACAATTTTCCCCGAAGCATTCTTCCAGGGCTCACTGGCCTGTCGGGAGCCGGGAATGTCAGGGAGCTTCAGGGCAGGCATGAATGCCGCCCTCCAAATGGGAAAGCAGGGCTAGTTCCAGCAGGCCCCCGTTTTCATGGGCGCACTCAGCGTACATCCCCGTGGTTTCTAAGGCGTCCCAAGAGACACCGGTTGCCCTGTGTTTCCTTCCCTGAGTCAACTTATCGAAGTAGGGAGTCCCGCATCCAGCGAACGGTCTCAACCAAGGAACGCCGTAGCTGCTCCTCTGGGCCTGGGGCTGCCGGCGGTGCCAAAGAAGGAACAGGACTTGCATGGCAGTAAGAACCCAAGCCGCCGTCCTCTAGGAGGCACGGTGCCTTCAGTCAGGAGGTCCTGGATGGAATGCGAAGACGAGGGTTACTCTGAGCGCAGCTCCGATTGGGGCAACGCGTAAGACCTCCGCGCCATGTGGCATGTGCCAGAACGGTGTTCGTGAACGTGTGCGAGTGCTGAGGAAACCAAGCTGCTCCAAAAGAGAGGGCAGTGCGTTTCCCTACGCTCGGCGTGCGCAGAGGGGCTCTAAAGGGCTACGGGCCCGGATGTTGCTTAGCAGACCCAGGTGCGCCTGGGGTTACTCAGTGTTCCTGCCGGGAACAGGGTGCCCCGGCTAGCCTCCCAGGTGTCCAGAAAGCTGTGCTGCCGTTCAAGGTATGCAGGGCAGAGGCCACCGCCTCCTGGAAGCTGCAGCACGCCTCCGCTTCTGCACGGCAAATCAGGGCCTTACTTCCAGGCACGGGTTCACGCTGGGTGTGCCGGGAGCCACACAGCGTGCTAAGAGGCTGACTCTCTCCTCCAGCGGAGTGCCTTCAGGTACGAGGGCGGGCCTCGCAGTGTTCCAAGCACAGCGTTCTCTCATGGCAGCTCACACAAGGGCCATGACAGAGTCTTCCTGGGCACTTGGCACTCACCAGCCATGCTGTCCTGAGGGCGTTCGAGGGCTCCGGAGATGTAGCGCTCCTCAAGGAACGCGCAGGGTGTGGTTGCCCAGCACCCGGCACGCTCAGGGGTCCTCCGAGGGAATCAACCAGTGGACCTCGACGTTGCTCAGCCGGCCCACAGGTGTCTGTCTGGAGGCACTCAGTGGCCTTGGAGGGAAAATGATGCACACCCGTGGGGCCTAGGAGTCCCCGGACGTGTACTTCCTTTAAAGCAAAGCGACTACGAACTCCTGGAAAGAGCTGCATGCCTCCCTTTCTGCACGGCTACTCAGGGCCTAACCTGGAGGCGAGTTCTCACGTTGAGGTTCCCTTTAGCTCTAGAGCCTGTCATGCGGACCGCCACCGCGGCCACGGAAGCCCCTGGTTGAGAGAGAGCAAACTCACAATTTTCCCCGAAGCATTCTTCCAGGGCTCACTGGCCTGTCGGGAGCCGGGAATGTCAGGGAGCTTCAGGGCAGGCATGAATGCCGCCCTCCAAATGGGAAAGCAGGGCTAGTTCCAGCAGGCCCCCGTTTTCATGGGCACACTCAGCGTACATCCCCGTGGTTTCTAAGGCGTCCCAAGAGACACCGGTTGCCCTGTGTTTCCTTCCCTGAGTCAACTTATCGAAGTAGGGAGTCCCGCATCCAGCGAACGGTCTCAACCAAGGAACGCCGTAGCTGCTCCTCTGGGCCTGGGGCTGCCGGCGGTGCCAAAGAAGGAACAGGACTTGCATGGCAGTAAGAACCCAAGCCGCCGTCCTCTAGGAGGCACGGTGCCTTCAGTCAGGAGGTCCTGGAAGGAATGCGAAGACGAGGGTTACTCTGAGCGCAGCTCCGATTGGGGCAACGCGTAAGACCTCCGCGCCATGTGGCATGTGCCAGAACGGTGTTCGTGAACGTGTGCGAGTGCTGAGGAAACCAAGCTGCTCCAAAAGAGAGGACAGTGCGTTTCCCTACGCTCGGCGTGCGCAGAGGGGCTCTAAAGGGCTACGGGCCCGGATGTTGCTTAGCAGACCCAGGTGCGCCTGGGGTTACTCAGTGTTCCTGCCGGGAACAGGGTGCCCCGGCTAGCCTCCCAGGTGTCCAGAAAGCTGTGCTGCCGTTCAAGGTATGCAGGGCAGAGGCCACCGCCTCCTGGAAGCTGCAGCACGCCTCCGCTTCTGCACGGCAAATCAGGGCCTTACTTCCAGGCACGGGTTCACGCTGGGTGTGCCGGGAGCCACACAGCGTGCTAAGAGGCTGACTCTCTCCTCCAGCGGAGTGACTTCAGGTACGAGGGCGGGCCTCGCAGTGTTCCAAGCACAGCGTTCTCTCATGGCAGCTCACACAAGGGCCATGACAGAGTCTTCCTGGGCACTTGGCACTCACCAGCCATGCTGTCCTGAGGGCGTTCGAGGGCTCCGGAGATGTAGCGCTCCTCAAGGAACGCGCAGGGTGTGGTTGCCCAGCACCCGGCACGCTCAGGGGTCCTCCGAGGGAATCAACCAGTGGACCTCGACGTTGCTCAGCCGGCCCACAGGTGTCTGTCTGGAGGCACTCAGTGGCCTTGGAGGGAAAATGATGCACACCCGTGGGGCCTAGGAGTCCCCGGACGTGTACTTCCTTTAAAGCAAAGCGACTACGAACTCCTGGAAAGAGCTGCATGCCTCCCTTTCTGCACGGCTACTCAGAGCCTAACCTGGAGGCGAGTTCTCACGTTGAGGTTCCCTTTAGCTCTAGAGCCTGTCATGCGGACCGCCACCGCGGCCACGGAAGCCCCTGGTTGAGAGAGAGCAAACTCACAATTTTCCCCGAAGCATTCTTCCAGGGCTCACTGGCCTGTCGGGAGCCGGGAATGTCAGGGAGCTTCAGGGCAGGCATGAATGCCGCCCTCCAAATGGGAAAGCAGGGCTAGTTCCAGCAGGCCCCCGTTTTCATGGGCGCACTCAGCGTACATCCCCGTGGTTTCTAAGGCGTCCCAAGAGACACCGGTTGCCCTGTGTTTCCTTCCCTGAGTCAACTTATCGAAGTAGGGAGTCCCGCATCCAGCGAACGGTCTCAACCAAGGAACGCCGTAGCTGCTCCTCTGGGCCTGGGGCTGCCGGCGGTGCCAAAGAAGGAACAGGACTTGCATGGCAGTAAGAACCCAAGCCGCCGTCCTCTAGGAGGCACGGTGCCTTCAGTCAGGAGGTCCTGGATGGAATGCGAAGACGAGGGTTACTCTGAGCGCAGCTCCGATTGGGGCAACGCGTAAGACCTCCGCGCCATGTGGCATGTGCCAGAACGGTGTTCGTGAACGTGTGCGAGTGCTGAGGAAACCAAGCTGCTCCAAAAGAGAGGGCAGTGCGTTTCCCTACGCTCGGCGTGCGCAGAGGGGCTCTAAAGGGCTACGGGCCCGGATGTTGCTTAGCAGACCCAGGTGCGCCTGGGGTTACTCAGTGTTCCTGCCGGGAACAGGGTGCCCCGGCTAGCCTCCCAGGTGTCCAGAAAGCTGTGCTGCCGTTCAAGGTATGCAGGGCAGAGGCCACCGCCTCCTGGAAGCTGCAGCACGCCTCCGCTTCTGCACGGCAAATCAGGGCCTTACTTCCAGGCACGGGTTCACGCTGGGTGTGCCGGGAGCCACACAGCGTGCTAAGAGGCTGACTCTCTCCTCCAGCGGAGTGACTTCAGGTACGAGGGCGGGCCTCGCAGTGTTCCAAGCACAGCGTTCTCTCATGGCAGCTCACACAAGGGCCATGACAGAGTCTTCCTGGGCACTTGGCACTCACCAGCCATGCTGTCCTGAGGGCGTTCGAGGGCTCCGGAGATGTAGCGCTCCTCAAGGAACGCGCAGGGTGTGGTTGCCCAGCACCCGGCACGCTCAGGGGTCCTCCGAGGGAATCAACCAGTGGACCTCGACGTTGCTCAGCCGGCCCACAGGTGTCTGTCTGGAGGCACTCAGTGGCCTTGGAGGGAAAATGATGCACACCCGTGGGGCCTAGGAGTCCCCGGACGTGTACTTCCTTTAAAGCAAAGCGACTAAGAACTCCTGGAAAGAGCTGCATGCCTCCCTTTCTGCACGGCTACTCAGGGCCTAACCTGGAGGCGAGTTCTCACGTTGAGGTTCCCTTTAGCTCTAGAGCCTGTCATGCGGACCGCCACCGCGGCCACGGAAGCCCCTGGTTGAGAGAGAGCAAACTCACAATTTTCCCCGAAGCATTCTTCCAGGGCTCACTGGCCTGTCGGGAGCCGGGAATGTCAGGGAGCTTCAGGGCAGGCATGAATGCCGCCCTCCAAATGGGAAAGCAGGGCTAGTTCCAGCAGGCCCCCGTTTTCATGGGCACACTCAGCGTACATCCCCGTGGTTTCTAAGGCGTCCCAAGAGACACCGGTTGCCCTGTGTTTCCTTCCCTGAGTCAACTTATCGAAGTAGGGAGTCCCGCATCCAGCGAACGGTCTCAACCAAGGAACGCCGTAGCTGCTCCTCTGGGCCTGGGGCTGCCGGCGGTGCCAAAGAAGGAACAGGACTTGCATGGCAGTAAGAACCCAAGCCGCCGTCCTCTAGGAGGCACGGTGCCTTCAGTCAGGAGGTCCTGGATGGAATGCGAAGACGAGGGTTACTCTGAGCGCAGCTCCGATTGGGGCAACGCGTAAGACCTCCGCGCCATGTGGCATGTGCCAGAACGGTGTTCGTGAACGTGTGCGAGTGCTGAGGAAACCAAGCTGCTCCAAAAGAGAGGGCAGTGCGTTTCCCTACGCTCGGCGTGCGCAGAGGGGCTCTAAAGGGCTACGGGCCCGGATGTTGCTTAGCAGACCCAGGTGCGCCTGGGGTTACTCAGTGTTCCTGCCGGGAACAGGGTGCCCCGGCTAGCCTCCCAGGTGTGCTAAAGCTGTGCTGCCGTTCAAGGTATGCAGAGCAGAGGCCACCGCCTCCTGGAAGCTGCAGCACGCCTCCGCTTCTGCACGGCAAATCAGGGCCTTACTTCCAGGCACGGGTTCACGCTGGGTGTGCCGGGAGCCACACAGCGTGCTAAGAGGCTGACTCTCTCCTCCAGCGGAGTGACTTCAGGTACGAGGGCGGGCCTCGCAGTGTTCCAAGCACAGCGTTCTCTCATGGCAGCTCACACAAGGGCCATGACAGAGTCTTCCTGGGCACTTGGCACTCACCAGCCATGCTGTCCTGAGGGCGTTCGAGGGCTCCGGAGATGTAGCGCTCCTCAAGGAACGCGCAGGGTGTGGTTGCCCAGCACCCGGCACGCTCAGGGGTCCTCCGAGGGAATCAACCAATGGACCTCGACGTTGCTCAGCCGGCCCACAGGTGTCTGTCTGGAGGCACTCAGTGACCTTGGAGGGAAAATGATGCACACCCGTGGGGCCTAGGAGTCCCCGGACGTGTACTTCCTTTAAAGCAAAGCGACTACGAACTCCTGGAAAGAGCTGCATGCCTCCCTTTCTGCACGGCTACTCAGGGCCTAACCTGGAGGCGAGTTCTCACGTTGAGGTTCCCTTTAGCTCTAGAGCCTGTCATGCGGACCGCCACCGCGGCCACGGAAGCCCCTGGTTGAGAGAGAGCAAACTCACAATTTTCCCCGAAGCATTCTTCCAGGGCTCACTGGCCTGTCGGGAGCCGGGAATGTCAGGGAGCTTCAAGGCAGGCATGAATGCCGCCCTCCAAATGGGAAAGCAGGGCTAGTTCCAGCAGGCCCCCGTTTTCATGGGCACACTCAGCGTACATCCCCGTGGTTTCTAAGGCGTCCCAAGAGACACCGGTTGCCCTGTGTTTCCTTCCCTGAGTCAACTTATCGAAGTAGGGAGTCCCGCATCCAGCGAACGGTCTCAACCAAGGAACGCCGTAGCTGCTCCTCTGGGCCTGGGGCTGCCGGCGGTGCCAAAGAAGGAACAGGACTTGCATGGCAGTAAGAACCCAAGCCGCCGTCCTCTAGGAGGCACGGTGCCTTCAGTCAGGAGGTCCTGGATGGAATGCGAAGACGAGGGTTACTCTGAGCGCAGCTCCGATTGGGGCAACGCGTAAGACCTCCGCGCCATGTGGCATGTGCCAGAACGGTGTTCGTGAACGTGTGCGAGTGCTGAGGAAACCAAGCTGCTCCAAAAGAGAGGGCAGTGCGTTTCCCTACGCTCGGCGTGCGCAGAGGGGCTCTAAAGGGCTACGGGCCCGGATGTTGCTTAGCAGACCCAGGTGCGCCTGGGGTTACTCAGTGTTCCTGCCGGGAACAGGGTGCCCCGGCTAGCCTCCCAGGTGTGCTAAAGCTGTGCTGCCGTTCAAGGTATGCAGGGCAGAGGCCACCGCCTCCTGGAAGCTGCAGCACGCCTCCGCTTCTGCACGGCAAATCAGGGCCTTACTTCCAGGCACGGGTTCACGCTGGGTGTGCCGGGAGCCACACAGCGTGCTAAGAGGCTGACTCTCTCCTCCAGCGGAGTGACTTCAGGTACGAGGGCGGGCCTCGCAGTGTTCCAAGCACAGCGTTCTCTCATGGCAGCTCACACAAGGGCCATGACAGAGTCTTCCTGGGCACTTGGCACTCACCAGCCATGCTGTCCTGAGGGCGTTCGAGGGCTCCGGAGATGTAGCGCTCCTCAAGGAACGCGCAGGGTGTGGTTGCCCAGCACCCGGCACGCTCAGGGGTCCTCCGAGGGAATCAACCAGTGGACCTCGACGTTGCTCAGCCGGCCCACAGGTGTCTGTCTGGAGGCACTCAGTGGCCTTGGAGGGAAAATGATGCACACCCGTGGGGCCTAGGAGTCCCCGGACGTGTACTTCCTTTAAAGCAAAGCGACTACGAACTCCTGGAAAGAGCTGCATGCCTCCCTTTCTGCACGGCTACTCAGGGCCTAACCTGGAGGCGAGTTCTCACGTTGAGGTTCCCTTTAGCTCTAGAGCCTGTCATGCGGACCGCCACCGCGGCCACGGAAGCCCCTGGTTGAGAGAGAGCAAACTCACAATTTTCCCCGAAGCATTCTTCCAGGGCTCACTGGCCTGTCGGGAGCCGGGAATGTCAGGGAGCTTCAGGGCAGGCATGAATGCCGCCCTCCAAATGGGAAAGCAGGGCTAGTTCCAGCAGGCCCCCGTTTTCATGGGCACACTCAGCGTACATCCCCGTGGTTTCTAAGGCGTCCCAAGAGACACCGGTTGCCCTGTGTTTCCTTCCCTGAGTCAACTTATCGAAGTAGGGAGTCCCGCATCCAGCGAACGGTCTCAACCAAGGAACGCCGTAGCTGCTCCTCTGGGCCTGGGGCTGCCGGCGGTGCCAAAGAAGGAACAGGACTTGCATGGCAGTAAGAACCCAAGCCGCCGTCCTCTAGGAGGCACGGTGCCTTCAGTCAGGAGGTCCTGGAAGGAATGCGAAGACGAGGGTTACTCTGAGCGCAGCTCCGATTGGGGCAACGCGTAAGACCTCCGCGCCATGTGGCATGTGCCAGAACGGTGTTCGTGAACGTGTGCGAGTGCTGAGGAAACCAAGCTGCTCCAAAAGAGAGGACAGTGCGTTTCCCTACGCTCGGCGTGCGCAGAGGGGCTCTAAAGGGCTACGGGCCCGGATGTTGCTTAGCAGACCCAGGTGCGCCTGGGGTTACTCAGTGTTCCTGCCGGGAACAGGGTGCCCCGGCTAGCCTCCCAGGTGTCCAGAAAGCTGTGCTGCCGTTCAAGGTATGCAGGGCAGAGGCCACCGCCTCCTGGAAGCTGCAGCACGCCTCCGCTTCTGCACGGCAAATCAGGGCCTTACTTCCAGGCACGGGTTCACGCTGGGTGTGCCGGGAGCCACACAGCGTGCTAAGAGGCTGACTCTCTCCTCCAGCGGAGTGACTTCAGGTACGAGGGCGGGCCTCGCAGTGTTCCAAGCACAGCGTTCTCTCATGGCAGCTCACACAAGGGCCATGACAGAGTCTTCCTGGGCACTTGGCACTCACCAGCCATGCTGTCCTGAGGGCGTTCGAGGGCTCCGGAGATGTAGCGCTCCTCAAGGAACGCGCAGGGTGTGGTTGCCCAGCACCCGGCACGCTCAGGGGTCCTCCGAGGGAATCAACCAGTGGACCTCGACGTTGCTCAGCCGGCCCACAGGTGTCTGTCTGGAGGCACTCAGTGGCCTTGGAGGGAAAATGATGCACACCCGTGGGGCCTAGGAGTCCCCGGACGTGTACTTCCTTTAAAGCAAAGCGACTACGAACTCCTGGAAAGAGCTGCATGCCTCCCTTTCTGCACGGCTACTCAGGGCCTAACCTGGAGGCGAGTTCTCACGTTGAGGTTCCCTTTAGCTCTAGAGCCTGTCATGCGGACCGCCACCGCGGCCACGGAAGCCCCTGGTTGAGAGAGAGCAAACTCACAATTTTCCCCGAAGCATTCTTCCAGGGCTCACTGGCCTGTCGGGAGCCGGGAATGTCAGGGAGCTTCAAGGCAGGCATGAATGCCGCCCTCCAAATGGGAAAGCAGGGCTAGTTCCAGCAGGCCCCCGTTTTCATGGGCACACTCAGCGTACATCCCCGTGGTTTCTAAGGCGTCCCAAGAGACACCGGTTGCCCTGTGTTTCCTTCCCTGAGTCAACTTATCGAAGTAGGGAGTCCCGCATCCAGCGAACGGTCTCAACCAAGGAACGCCGTAGCTGCTCCTCTGGGCCTGGGGCTGCCGGCGGTGCCAAAGAAGGAACAGGACTTGCATGGCAGTAAGAACCCAAGCCGCCGTCCTCTAGGAGGCACGGTGCCTTCAGTCAGGAGGTCCTGGAAGGAATGCGAAGACGAGGGTTACTCTGAGCGCAGCTCCGATTGGGGCAACGCGTAAGACCTCCGCGCCATGTGGCATGTGCCAGAACGGTGTTCGTGAACGTGTGCGAGTGCTGAGGAAACCAAGCTGCTCCAAAAGAGAGGACAGTGCGTTTCCCTACGCTCGGCGTGCGCAGAGGGGCTCTAAAGGGCTACGGGCCCGGATGTTGCTTAGCAGACCCAGGTGCGCCTGGGGTTACTCAGTGTTCCTGCCGGGAACAGGGTGCCCCGGCTAGCCTCCCAGGTGTGCTAAAGCTGTGCTGCCGTTCAAGGTATGCAGAGCAGAGGCCACCGCCTCCTGGAAGCTGCAGCACGCCTCCGCTTCTGCACGGCAAATCAGGGCCTTACTTCCAGGCACGGGTTCACGCTGGGTGTGCCGGGAGCCACACAGCGTGCTAAGAGGCTGACTCTCTCCTCCAGCGGAGTGACTTCAGGTACGAGGGCGGGCCTCGCAGTGTTCCAAGCACAGCGTTCTCTCATGGCAGCTCACACAAGGGCCATGACAGAGTCTTCCTGGGCACTTGGCACTCACCAGCCATGCTGTCCTGAGGGCGTTCGAGGGCTCCGGAGATGTAGCGCTCCTCAAGGAACGCGCAGGGTGTGGTTGCCCAGCACCCGGCACGCTCAGGGGTCCTCCGAGGGAATCAACCAATGGACCTCGACGTTGCTCAGCCGGCCCACAGGTGTCTGTCTGGAGGCACTCAGTGACCTTGGAGGGAAAATGATGCACACCCGTGGGGCCTAGGAGTCCCCGGACGTGTACTTCCTTTAAAGCAAAGCGACTAAGAACTCCTGGAAAGAGCTGCATGCCTCCCTTTCTGCACGGCTACTCAGGGCCTAACCTGGAGGCGAGTTCTCACGTTGAGGTTCCCTTTAGCTCTAGAGCCTGTCATGCGGACCGCCACCGCGGCCACGGAAGCCCCTGGTTGAGAGAGAGCAAACTCACAATTTTCCCCGAAGCATTCTTCCAGGGCTCACTGGCCTGTCGGGAGCCGGGAATGTCAGGGAGCTTCAAGGCAGGCATGAATGCCGCCCTCCAAATGGGAAAGCAGGGCTAGTTCCAGCAGGCCCCCGTTTTCATGGGCACACTCAGCGTACATCCCCGTGGTTTCTAAGGCGTCCCAAGAGACACCGGTTGCCCTGTGTTTCCTTCCCTGAGTCAACTTATCGAAGTAGGGAGTCCCGCATCCAGCGAACGGTCTCAACCAAGGAACGCCGTAGCTGCTCCTCTGGGCCTGGGGCTGCCGGCGGTGCCAAAGAAGGAACAGGACTTGCATGGCAGTAAGAACCCAAGCCGCCGTCCTCTAGGAGGCACGGTGCCTTCAGTCAGGAGGTCCTGGATGGAATGCGAAGACGAGGGTTACTCTGAGCGCAGCTCCGATTGGGGCAACGCGTAAGACCTCCGCGCCATGTGGCATGTGCCAGAACGGTGTTCGTGAACGTGTGCGAGTGCTGAGGAAACCAAGCTGCTCCAAAAGAGAGGGCAGTGCGTTTCCCTACGCTCGGCGTGCGCAGAGGGGCTCTAAAGGGCTACGGGCCCGGATGTTGCTTAGCAGACCCAGGTGCGCCTGGGGTTACTCAGTGTTCCTGCCGGGAACAGGGTGCCCCGGCTAGCCTCCCAGGTGTCCAGAAAGCTGTGCTGCCGTTCAAGGTATGCAGGGCAGAGGCCACCGCCTCCTGGAAGCTGCAGCACGCCTCCGCTTCTGCACGGCAAATCAGGGCCTTACTTCCAGGCACGGGTTCACGCTGGGTGTGCCGGGAGCCACACAGCGTGCTAAGAGGCTGACTCTCTCCTCCAGCGGAGTGACTTCAGGTACGAGGGCGGGCCTCGCAGTGTTCCAAGCACAGCGTTCTCTCATGGCAGCTCACACAAGGGCCATGACAGAGTCTTCCTGGGCACTTGGCACTCACCAGCCATGCTGTCCTGAGGGCGTTCGAGGGCTCCGGAGATGTAGCGCTCCTCAAGGAACGCGCAGGGTGTGGTTGCCCAGCACCCGGCACGCTCAGGGGTCCTCCGAGGGAATCAACCAGTGGACCTCGACGTTGCTCAGCCGGCCCACAGGTGTCTGTCTGGAGGCACTCAGTGGCCTTGGAGGGAAAATGATGCACACCCGTGGGGCCTAGGAGTCCCCGGACGTGTACTTCCTTTAAAGCAAAGCGACTACGAACTCCTGGAAAGAGCTGCATGCCTCCCTTTCTGCACGGCTACTCAGGGCCTAACCTGGAGGCGAGTTCTCACGTTGAGGTTCCCTTTAGCTCTAGAGCCTGTCATGCGGACCGCCACCGCGGCCACGGAAGCCCCTGGTTGAGAGAGAGCAAACTCACAATTTTCCCCGAAGCATTCTTCCAGGGCTCACTGGCCTGTCGGGAGCCGGGAATGTCAGGGAGCTTCAGGGCAGGCATGAATGCCGCCCTCCAAATGGGAAAGCAGGGCTAGTTCCAGCAGGCCCCCGTTTTCATGGGCACACTCAGCGTACATCCCCGTGGTTTCTAAGGCGTCCCAAGAGACACCGGTTGCCCTGTGTTTCCTTCCCTGAGTCAACTTATCGAAGTAGGGAGTCCCGCATCCAGCGAACGGTCTCAACCAAGGAACGCCGTAGCTGCTCCTCTGGGCCTGGGGCTGCCGGCGGTGCCAAAGAAGGAACAGGACTTGCATGGCAGTAAGAACCCAAGCCGCCGTCCTCTAGGAGGCACGGTGCCTTCAGTCAGGAGGTCCTGGATGGAATGCGAAGACGAGGGTTACTCTGAGCGCAGCTCCGATTGGGGCAACGCGTAAGACCTCCGCGCCATGTGGCATGTGCCAGAACGGTGTTCGTGAACGTGTGCGAGTGCTGAGGAAACCAAGCTGCTCCAAAAGAGAGGGCAGTGCGTTTCCCTACGCTCGGCGTGCGCAGAGGGGCTCTAAAGGGCTACGGGCCCGGATGTTGCTTAGCAGACCCAGGTGCGCCTGGGGTTACTCAGTGTTCCTGCCGGGAACAGGGTGCCCCGGCTAGCCTCCCAGGTGTGCTAAAGCTGTGCTGCCGTTCAAGGTATGCAGAGCAGAGGCCACCGCCTCCTGGAAGCTGCAGCACGCCTCCGCTTCTGCACGGCAAATCAGGGCCTTACTTCCAGGCACGGGTTCACGCTGGGTGTGCCGGGAGCCACACAGCGTGCTAAGAGGCTGACTCTCTCCTCCAGCGGAGTGACTTCAGGTACGAGGGCGGGCCTCGCAGTGTTCCAAGCACAGCGTTCTCTCATGGCAGCTCACACAAGGGCCATGACAGAGTCTTCCTGGGCACTTGGCACTCACCAGCCATGCTGTCCTGAGGGCGTTCGAGGGCTCCGGAGATGTAGCGCTCCTCAAGGAACGCGCAGGGTGTGGTTGCCCAGCACCCGGCACGCTCAGGGGTCCTCCGAGGGAATCAACCAGTGGACCTCGACGTTGCTCAGCCGGCCCACAGGTGTCTGTCTGGAGGCACTCAGTGGCCTTGGAGGGAAAATGATGCACACCCGTGGGGCCTAGGAGTCCCCGGACGTGTACTTCCTTTAAAGCAAAGCGACTACGAACTCCTGGAAAGAGCTGCATGCCTCCCTTTCTGCACGGCTACTCAGGGCCTAACCTGGAGGCGAGTTCTCACGTTGAGGTTCCCTTTAGCTCTAGAGCCTGTCATGCGGACCGCCACCGCGGCCACGGAAGCCCCTGGTTGAGAGAGAGCAAACTCACAATTTTCCCCGAAGCATTCTTCCAGGGCTCACTGGCCTGTCGGGAGCCGGGAATGTCAGGGAGCTTCAGGGCAGGCATGAATGCCGCCCTCCAAATGGGAAAGCAGGGCTAGTTCCAGCAGGCCCCCGTTTTCATGGGCACACTCAGCGTACATCCCCGTGGTTTCTAAGGCGTCCCAAGAGACACCGGTTGCCCTGTGTTTCCTTCCCTGAGTCAACTTATCGAAGTAGGGAGTCCCGCATCCAGCGAACGGTCTCAACCAAGGAACGCCGTAGCTGCTCCTCTGGGCCTGGGGCTGCCGGCGGTGCCAAAGAAGGAACAGGACTTGCATGGCAGTAAGAACCCAAGCCGCCGTCCTCTAGGAGGCACGGTGCCTTCAGTCAGGAGGTCCTGGATGGAATGCGAAGACGAGGGTTACTCTGAGCGCAGCTCCGATTGGGGCAACGCGTAAGACCTCCGCGCCATGTGGCATGTGCCAGAACGGTGTTCGTGAACGTGTGCGAGTGCTGAGGAAACCAAGCTGCTCCAAAAGAGAGGGCAGTGCGTTTCCCTACGCTCGGCGTGCGCAGAGGGGCTCTAAAGGGCTACGGGCCCGGATGTTGCTTAGCAGACCCAGGTGCGCCTGGGGTTACTCAGTGTTCCTGCCGGGAACAGGGTGCCCCGGCTAGCCTCCCAGGTGTGCTAAAGCTGTGCTGCCGTTCAAGGTATGCAGAGCAGAGGCCACCGCCTCCTGGAAGCTGCAGCACGCCTCCGCTTCTGCACGGCAAATCAGGGCCTTACTTCCAGGCACGGGTTCACGCTGGGTGTGCCGGGAGCCACACAGCGTGCTAAGAGGCTGACTCTCTCCTCCAGCGGAGTGACTTCAGGTACGAGGGCGGGCCTCGCAGTGTTCCAAGCACAGCGTTCTCTCATGGCAGCTCACACAAGGGCCATGACAGAGTCTTCCTGGGCACTTGGCACTCACCAGCCATGCTGTCCTGAGGGCGTTCGAGGGCTCCGGAGATGTAGCGCTCCTCAAGGAACGCGCAGGGTGTGGTTGCCCAGCACCCGGCACGCTCAGGGGTCCTCCGAGGGAATCAACCAATGGACCTCGACGTTGCTCAGCCGGCCCACAGGTGTCTGTCTGGAGGCACTCAGTGACCTTGGAGGGAAAATGATGCACACCCGTGGGGCCTAGGAGTCCCCGGACGTGTACTTCCTTTAAAGCAAAGCGACTAAGAACTCCTGGAAAGAGCTGCATGCCTCCCTTTCTGCACGGCTACTCAGGGCCTAACCTGGAGGCGAGTTCTCACGTTGAGGTTCCCTTTAGCTCTAGAGCCTGTCATGCGGACCGCCACCGCGGCCACGGAAGCCCCTGGTTGAGAGAGAGCAAACTCACAATTTTCCCCGAAGCATTCTTCCAGGGCTCACTGGCCTGTCGGGAGCCGGGAATGTCAGGGAGCTTCAGGGCAGGCATGAATGCCGCCCTCCAAATGGGAAAGCAGGGCTAGTTCCAGCAGGCCCCCGTTTTCATGGGCACACTCAGCGTACATCCCCGTGGTTTCTAAGGCGTCCCAAGAGACACCGGTTGCCCTGTGTTTCCTTCCCTGAGTCAACTTATCGAAGTAGGGAGTCCCGCATCCAGCGAACGGTCTCAACCAAGGAACGCCGTAGCTGCTCCTCTGGGCCTGGGGCTGCCGGCGGTGCCAAAGAAGGAACAGGACTTGCATGGCAGTAAGAACCCAAGCCGCCGTCCTCTAGGAGGCACGGTGCCTTCAGTCAGGAGGTCCTGGAAGGAATGCGAAGACGAGGGTTACTCTGAGCGCAGCTCCGATTGGGGCAACGCGTAAGACCTCCGCGCCATGTGGCATGTGCCAGAACGGTGTTCGTGAACGTGTGCGAGTGCTGAGGAAACCAAGCTGCTCCAAAAGAGAGGACAGTGCGTTTCCCTACCCTCGCGTGCGCAGAGGGGCTCTAAAGGGCTACGGGCCCGGATGTTGCTTAGCAGACCCAGGTGCGCCTGGGGTTACTCAGTGTTCCTGCCGGGAACAGGGTGCCCCGGCTAGCCTCCCAGGTGTCCAGAAAGCTGTGCTGCCGTTCAAGGTATGCAGGGCAGAGGCCACCGCCTCCTGGAAGCTGCAGCACGCCTCCGCTTCTGCACGGCAAATCAGGGCCTTACTTCCAGGCACGGGTTCACGCTGGGTGTGCCGGGAGCCACACAGCGTGCTAAGAGGCTGACTCTCTCCTCCAGCGGAGTGACTTCAGGTACGAGGGCGGGCCTCGCAGTGTTCCAAGCACAGCGTTCTCTCATGGCAGCTCACACAAGGGCCATGACAGAGTCTTCCTGGGCACTTGGCACTCACCAGCCATGCTGTCCTGAGGGCGTTCGAGGGCTCCGGAGATGTAGCGCTCCTCAAGGAACGCGCAGGGTGTGGTTGCCCAGCACCCGGCACGCTCAGGGGTCCTCCGAGGGAATCAACCAGTGGACCTCGACGTTGCTCAGCCGGCCCACAGGTGTCTGTCTGGAGGCACTCAGTGGCCTTGGAGGGAAAATGATGCACACCCGTGGGGCCTAGGAGTCCCCGGACGTGTACTTCCTTTAAAGCAAAGCGACTACGAACTCCTGGAAAGAGCTGCATGCCTCCCTTTCTGCACGGCTACTCAGAGCCTAACCTGGAGGCGAGTTCTCACGTTGAGGTTCCCTTTAGCTCTAGAGCCTGTCATGCGGACCGCCACCGCGGCCACGGAAGCCCCTGGTTGAGAGAGAGCAAACTCACAATTTTCCCCGAAGCATTCTTCCAGGGCTCACTGGCCTGTCGGGAGCCGGGAATGTCAGGGAGCTTCAAGGCAGGCATGAATGCCGCCCTCCAAATGGGAAAGCAGGGCTAGTTCCAGCAGGCCCCCGTTTTCATGGGCGCACTCAGCGTACATCCCCGTGGTTTCTAAGGCGTCCCAAGAGACACCGGTTGCCCTGTGTTTCCTTCCCTGAGTCAACTTATCGAAGTAGGGAGTCCCGCATCCAGCGAACGGTCTCAACCAAGGAACGCCGTAGCTGCTCCTCTGGGCCTGGGGCTGCCGGCGGTGCCAAAGAAGGAACAGGACTTGCATGGCAGTAAGAACCCAAGCCGCCGTCCTCTAGGAGGCACGGTGCCTTCAGTCAGGAGGTCCTGGATGGAATGCGAAGACGAGGGTTACTCTGAGCGCAGCTCCGATTGGGGCAACGCGTAAGACCTCCGCGCCATGTGGCATGTGCCAGAACGGTGTTCGTGAACGTGTGCGAGTGCTGAGGAAACCAAGCTGCTCCAAAAGAGAGGGCAGTGCGTTTCCCTACGCTCGGCGTGCGCAGAGGGGCTCTAAAGGGCTACGGGCCCGGATGTTGCTTAGCAGACCCAGGTGCGCCTGGGGTTACTCAGTGTTCCTGCCGGGAACAGGGTGCCCCGGCTAGCCTCCCAGGTGTCCAGAAAGCTGTGCTGCCGTTCAAGGTATGCAGGGCAGAGGCCACCGCCTCCTGGAAGCTGCAGCACGCCTCCGCTTCTGCACGGCAAATCAGGGCCTTACTTCCAGGCACGGGTTCACGCTGGGTGTGCCGGGAGCCACACAGCGTGCTAAGAGGCTGACTCTCTCCTCCAGCGGAGTGACTTCAGGTACGAGGGCGGGCCTCGCAGTGTTCCAAGCACAGCGTTCTCTCATGGCAGCTCACACAAGGGCCATGACAGAGTCTTCCTGGGCACTTGGCACTCACCAGCCATGCTGTCCTGAGGGCGTTCGAGGGCTCCGGAGATGTAGCGCTCCTCAAGGAACGCGCAGGGTGTGGTTGCCCAGCACCCGGCACGCTCAGGGGTCCTCCGAGGGAATCAACCAGTGGACCTCGACGTTGCTCAGCCGGCCCACAGGTGTCTGTCTGGAGGCACTCAGTGGCCTTGGAGGGAAAATGATGCACACCCGTGGGGCCTAGGAGTCCCCGGACGTGTACTTCCTTTAAAGCAAAGCGACTACGAACTCCTGGAAAGAGCTGCATGCCTCCCTTTCTGCACGGCTACTCAGGGCCTAACCTGGAGGCGAGTTCTCACGTTGAGGTTCCCTTTAGCTCTAGAGCCTGTCATGCGGACCGCCACCGCGGCCACGGAAGCCCCTGGTTGAGAGAGAGCAAACTCACAATTTTCCCCGAAGCATTCTTCCAGGGCTCACTGGCCTGTCGGGAGCCGGGAATGTCAGGGAGCTTCAGGGCAGGCATGAATGCCGCCCTCCAAATGGGAAAGCAGGGCTAGTTCCAGCAGGCCCCCGTTTTCATGGGCACACTCAGCGTACATCCCCGTGGTTTCTAAGGCGTCCCAAGAGACACCGGTTGCCCTGTGTTTCCTTCCCTGAGTCAACTTATCGAAGTAGGGAGTCCCGCATCCAGCGAACGGTCTCAACCAAGGAACGCCGTAGCTGCTCCTCTGGGCCTGGGGCTGCCGGCGGTGCCAAAGAAGGAACAGGACTTGCATGGCAGTAAGAACCCAAGCCGCCGTCCTCTAGGAGGCACGGTGCCTTCAGTCAGGAGGTCCTGGATGGAATGCGAAGACGAGGGTTACTCTGAGCGCAGCTCCGATTGGGGCAACGCGTAAGACCTCCGCGCCATGTGGCATGTGCCAGAACGGTGTTCGTGAACGTGTGCGAGTGCTGAGGAAACCAAGCTGCTCCAAAAGAGAGGGCAGTGCGTTTCCCTACGCTCGGCGTGCGCAGAGGGGCTCTAAAGGGCTACGGGCCCGGATGTTGCTTAGCAGACCCAGGTGCGCCTGGGGTTACTCAGTGTTCCTGCCGGGAACAGGGTGCCCCGGCTAGCCTCCCAGGTGTGCTAAAGCTGTGCTGCCGTTCAAGGTATGCAGAGCAGAGGCCACCGCCTCCTGGAAGCTGCAGCACGCCTCCGCTTCTGCACGGCAAATCAGGGCCTTACTTCCAGGCACGGGTTCACGCTGGGTGTGCCGGGAGCCACACAGCGTGCTAAGAGGCTGACTCTCTCCTCCAGCGGAGTGCCTTCAGGTACGAGGGCGGGCCTCGCAGTGTTCCAAGCACAGCGTTCTCTCATGGCAGCTCACACAAGGGCCATGACAGAGTCTTCCTGGGCACTTGGCACTCACCAGCCATGCTGTCCTGAGGGCGTTCGAGGGCTCCGGAGATGTAGCGCTCCTCAAGGAACGCGCAGGGTGTGGTTGCCCAGCACCCGGCACGCTCAGGGGTCCTCCGAGGGAATCAACCACTGGACCTCGACGTTGCTCAGCCGGCCCACAGGTGTCTGTCTGGAGGCACTCAGTGACCTTGGAGGGAAAATGATGCACACCCCTGGGGCCTAGGAGTCCCCGGACGTGTACTTCCTTTAAAGCAAAGCGACTAAGAACTCCTGGAAAGAGCTGCATGCCTCCCTTTCTGCACGGCTACTCAGGGCCTAACCTGGAGGCGAGTTCTCACGTTGAGGTTCCCTTTAGCTCTAGAGCCTGTCATGCGGACCGCCACCGCGGCCACGGAAGCCCCTGGTTGAGAGAGAGCAAACTCACAATTTTCCCCGAAGCATTCTTCCAGGGCTCACTGGCCTGTCGGGAGCCGGGAATGTCAGGGAGCTTCAGGGCAGGCATGAATGCCGCCCTCCAAATGGGAAAGCAGGGCTAGTTCCAGCAGGCCCCCGTTTTCATGGGCACACTCAGCGTACATCCCCGTGGTTTCTAAGGCGTCCCAAGAGACACCGGTTGCCCTGTGTTTCCTTCCCTGAGTCAACTTATCGAAGTAGGGAGTCCCGCATCCAGCGAACGGTCTCAACCAAGGAACGCCGTAGCTGCTCCTCTGGGCCTGGGGCTGCCGGCGGTGCCAAAGAAGGAACAGGACTTGCATGGCAGTAAGAACCCAAGCCGCCGTCCTCTAGGAGGCACGGTGCCTTCAGTCAGGAGGTCCTGGAAGGAATGCGAAGACGAGGGTTACTCTGAGCGCAGCTCCGATTGGGGCAACGCGTAAGACCTCCGCGCCATGTGGCATGTGCCAGAACGGTGTTCGTGAACGTGTGCGAGTGCTGAGGAAACCAAGCTGCTCCAAAAGAGAGGGCAGTGCGTTTCCCTACGCTCGGCGTGCGCAGAGGGGCTCTAAAGGGCTACGGGCCCGGATGTTGCTTAGCAGACCCAGGTGCGCCTGGGGTTACTCAGTGTTCCTGCCGGGAACAGGGTGCCCCGGCTAGCCTCCCAGGTGTCCAGAAAGCTGTGCTGCCGTTCAAGGTATGCAGGGCAGAGGCCACCGCCTCCTGGAAGCTGCAGCACGCCTCCGCTTCTGCACGGCAAATCAGGGCCTTACTTCCAGGCACGGGTTCACGCTGGGTGTGCCGGGAGCCACACAGCGTGCTAAGAGGCTGACTCTCTCCTCCAGCGGAGTGACTTCAGGTACGAGGGCGGGCCTCGCAGTGTTCCAAGCACAGCGTTCTCTCATGGCAGCTCACACAAGGGCCATGACAGAGTCTTCCTGGGCACTTGGCACTCACCAGCCATGCTGTCCTGAGGGCGTTCGAGGGCTCCGGAGATGTAGCGCTCCTCAAGGAACGCGCAGGGTGTGGTTGCCCAGCACCCGGCACGCTCAGGGGTCCTCCGAGGGAATCAACCAGTGGACCTCGACGTTGCTCAGCCGGCCCACAGGTGTCTGTCTGGAGGCACTCAGTGGCCTTGGAGGGAAAATGATGCACACCCGTGGGGCCTAGGAGTCCCCGGACGTGTACTTCCTTTAAAGCAAAGCGACTACGAACTCCTGGAAAGAGCTGCATGCCTCCCTTTCTGCACGGCTACTCAGGGCCTAACCTGGAGGCGAGTTCTCACGTTGAGGTTCCCTTTAGCTCTAGAGCCTGTCATGCGGACCGCCACCGCGGCCACGGAAGCCCCTGGTTGAGAGAGAGCAAACTCACAATTTTCCCCGAAGCATTCTTCCAGGGCTCACTGGCCTGTCGGGAGCCGGGAATGTCAGGGAGCTTCAGGGCAGGCATGAATGCCGCCCTCCAAATGGGAAAGCAGGGCTAGTTCCAGCAGGCCCCCGTTTTCATGGGCACACTCAGCGTACATCCCCGTGGTTTCTAAGGCGTCCCAAGAGACACCGGTTGCCCTGTGTTTCCTTCCCTGAGTCAACTTATCGAAGTAGGGAGTCCCGCATCCAGCGAACGGTCTCAACCAAGGAACGCCGTAGCTGCTCCTCTGGGCCTGGGGCTGCCGGCGGTGCCAAAGAAGGAACAGGACTTGCATGGCAGTAAGAACCCAAGCCGCCGTCCTCTAGGAGGCACGGTGCCTTCAGTCAGGAGGTCCTGGATGGAATGCGAAGACGAGGGTTACTCTGAGCGCAGCTCCGATTGGGGCAACGCGTAAGACCTCCGCGCCATGTGGCATGTGCCAGAACGGTGTTCGTGAACGTGTGCGAGTGCTGAGGAAACCAAGCTGCTCCAAAAGAGAGGGCAGTGCGTTTCCCTACGCTCGGCGTGCGCAGAGGGGCTCTAAAGGGCTACGGGCCCGGATGTTGCTTAGCAGACCCAGGTGCGCCTGGGGTTACTCAGTGTTCCTGCCGGGAACAGGGTGCCCCGGCTAGCCTCCCAGGTGTGCTAAAGCTGTGCTGCCGTTCAAGGTATGCAGAGCAGAGGCCACCGCCTCCTGGAAGCTGCAGCACGCCTCCGCTTCTGCACGGCAAATCAGGGCCTTACTTCCAGGCACGGGTTCACGCTGGGTGTGCCGGGAGCCACACAGCGTGCTAAGAGGCTGACTCTCTCCTCCAGCGGAGTGACTTCAGGTACGAGGGCGGGCCTCGCAGTGTTCCAAGCACAGCGTTCTCTCATGGCAGCTCACACAAGGGCCATGACAGAGTCTTCCTGGGCACTTGGCACTCACCAGCCATGCTGTCCTGAGGGCGTTCGAGGGCTCCGGAGATGTAGCGCTCCTCAAGGAACGCGCAGGGTGTGGTTGCCCAGCACCCGGCACGCTCAGGGGTCCTCCGAGGGAATCAACCAATGGACCTCGACGTTGCTCAGCCGGCCCACAGGTGTCTGTCTGGAGGCACTCAGTGACCTTGGAGGGAAAATGATGCACACCCGTGGGGCCTAGGAGTCCCCGGACGTGTACTTCCTTTAAAGCAAAGCGACTAAGAACTCCTGGAAAGAGCTGCATGCCTCCCTTTCTGCACGGCTACTCAGGGCCTAACCTGGAGGCGAGTTCTCACGTTGAGGTTCCCTTTAGCTCTAGAGCCTGTCATGCGGACCGCCACCGCGGCCACGGAAGCCCCTGGTTGAGAGAGAGCAAACTCACAATTTTCCCCGAAGCATTCTTCCAGGGCTCACTGGCCTGTCGGGAGCCGGGAATGTCAGGGAGCTTCAGGGCAGGCATGAATGCCGCCCTCCAAATGGGAAAGCAGGGCTAGTTCCAGCAGGCCCCCGTTTTCATGGGCACACTCAGCGTACATCCCCGTGGTTTCTAAGGCGTCCCAAGAGACACCGGTTGCCCTGTGTTTCCTTCCCTGAGTCAACTTATCGAAGTAGGGAGTCCCGCATCCAGCGAACGGTCTCAACCAAGGAACGCCGTAGCTGCTCCTCTGGGCCTGGGGCTGCCGGCGGTGCCAAAGAAGGAACAGGACTTGCATGGCAGTAAGAACCCAAGCCGCCGTCCTCTAGGAGGCACGGTGCCTTCAGTCAGGAGGTCCTGGAAGGAATGCGAAGACGAGGGTTACTCTGAGCGCAGCTCCGATTGGGGCAACGCGTAAGACCTCCGCGCCATGTGGCATGTGCCAGAACGGTGTTCGTGAACGTGTGCGAGTGCTGAGGAAACCAAGCTGCTCCAAAAGAGAGGACAGTGCGTTTCCCTACACTCGCGTGCGCAGAGGGGCTCTAAAGGGCTACGGGCCCGGATGTTGCTTAGCAGACCCAGGTGCGCCTGGGGTTACTCAGTGTTCCTGCCGGGAACAGGGTGCCCCGGCTAGCCTCCCAGGTGTCCAGAAAGCTGTGCTGCCGTTCAAGGTATGCAGGGCAGAGGCCACCGCCTCCTGGAAGCTGCAGCACGCCTCCGCTTCTGCACGGCAAATCAGGGCCTTACTTCCAGGCACGGGTTCACGCTGGGTGTGCCGGGAGCCACACAGCATGCTAAGAGGCTGACTCTCTCCTCCAGCGGAGTGACTTCAGGTACGAGGGCGGGCCTCGCAGTGTTCCAAGCACAGCGTTCTCTCATGGCAGCTCACACAAGGGCCATGACAGAGTCTTCCTGGGCACTTGGCACTCACCAGCCATGCTGTCCTGAGGGCGTTCGAGGGCTCCGGAGATGTAGCGCTCCTCAAGGAACGCGCAGGGTGTGGTTGCCCAGCACCCGGCACGCTCAGGGGTCCTCCGAGGGAATCAACCAGTGGACCTCGACGTTGCTCAGCCGGCCCACAGGTGTCTGTCTGGAGGCACTCAGTGGCCTTGGAGGGAAAATGATGCACACCCGTGGGGCCTAGGAGTCCCCGGACGTGTACTTCCTTTAAAGCAAAGCGACTACGAACTCCTGGAAAGAGCTGCATGCCTCCCTTTCTGCACGGCTACTCAGAGCCTAACCTGGAGGCGAGTTCTCACGTTGAGGTTCCCTTTAGCTCTAGAGCCTGTCATGCGGACCGCCACCGCGGCCACGGAAGCCCCTGGTTGAGAGAGAGCAAACTCACAATTTTCCCCGAAGCATTCTTCCAGGGCTCACTGGCCTGTCGGGAGCCGGGAATGTCAGGGAGCTTCAAGGCAGGCATGAATGCCGCCCTCCAAATGGGAAAGCAGGGCTAGTTCCAGCAGGCCCCCGTTTTCATGGGCGCACTCAGCGTACATCCCCGTGGTTTCTAAGGCGTCCCAAGAGACACCGGTTGCCCTGTGTTTCCTTCCCTGAGTCAACTTATCGAAGTAGGGAGTCCCGCATCCAGCGAACGGTCTCAACCAAGGAACGCCGTAGCTGCTCCTCTGGGCCTGGGGCTGCCGGCGGTGCCAAAGAAGGAACAGGACTTGCATGGCAGTAAGAACCCAAGCCGCCGTCCTCTAGGAGGCACGGTGCCTTCAGTCAGGAGGTCCTGGATGGAATGCGAAGACGAGGGTTACTCTGAGCGCAGCTCCGATTGGGGCAACGCGTAAGACCTCCGCGCCATGTGGCATGTGCCAGAACGGTGTTCGTGAACGTGTGCGAGTGCTGAGGAAACCAAGCTGCTCCAAAAGAGAGGGCAGTGCGTTTCCCTACGCTCGGCGTGCGCAGAGGGGCTCTAAAGGGCTACGGGCCCGGATGTTGCTTAGCAGACCCAGGTGCGCCTGGGGTTACTCAGTGTTCCTGCCGGGAACAGGGTGCCCCGGCTAGCCTCCCAGGTGTCCAGAAAGCTGTGCTGCCGTTCAAGGTATGCAGGGCAGAGGCCACCGCCTCCTGGAAGCTGCAGCACGCCTCCGCTTCTGCACGGCAAATCAGGGCCTTACTTCCAGGCACGGGTTCACGCTGGGTGTGCCGGGAGCCACACAGCGTGCTAAGAGGCTGACTCTCTCCTCCAGCGGAGTGACTTCAGGTACGAGGGCGGGCCTCGCAGTGTTCCAAGCACAGCGTTCTCTCATGGCAGCTCACACAAGGGCCATGACAGAGTCTTCCTGGGCACTTGGCACTCACCAGCCATGCTGTCCTGAGGGCGTTCGAGGGCTCCGGAGATGTAGCGCTCCTCAAGGAACGCGCAGGGTGTGGTTGCCCAGCACCCGGCACGCTCAGGGGTCCTCCGAGGGAATCAACCAGTGGACCTCGACGTTGCTCAGCCGGCCCACAGGTGTCTGTCTGGAGGCACTCAGTGGCCTTGGAGGGAAAATGATGCACACCCGTGGGGCCTAGGAGTCCCCGGACGTGTACTTCCTTTAAAGCAAAGCGACTACGAACTCCTGGAAAGAGCTGCATGCCTCCCTTTCTGCACGGCTACTCAGGGCCTAACCTGGAGGCGAGTTCTCACGTTGAGGTTCCCTTTAGCTCTAGAGCCTGTCATGCGGACCGCCACCGCGGCCACGGAAGCCCCTGGTTGAGAGAGAGCAAACTCACAATTTTCCCCGAAGCATTCTTCCAGGGCTCACTGGCCTGTCGGGAGCCGGGAATGTCAGGGAGCTTCAGGGCAGGCATGAATGCCGCCCTCCAAATGGGAAAGCAGGGCTAGTTCCAGCAGGCCCCCGTTTTCATGGGCACACTCAGCGTACATCCCCGTGGTTTCTAAGGCGTCCCAAGAGACACCGGTTGCCCTGTGTTTCCTTCCCTGAGTCAACTTATCGAAGTAGGGAGTCCCGCATCCAGCGAACGGTCTCAACCAAGGAACGCCGTAGCTGCTCCTCTGGGCCTGGGGCTGCCGGCGGTGCCAAAGAAGGAACAGGACTTGCATGGCAGTAAGAACCCAAGCCGCCGTCCTCTAGGAGGCACGGTGCCTTCAGTCAGGAGGTCCTGGATGGAATGCGAAGACGAGGGTTACTCTGAGCGCAGCTCCGATTGGGGCAACGCGTAAGACCTCCGCGCCATGTGGCATGTGCCAGAACGGTGTTCGTGAACGTGTGCGAGTGCTGAGGAAACCAAGCTGCTCCAAAAGAGAGGGCAGTGCGTTTCCCTACGCTCGGCGTGCGCAGAGGGGCTCTAAAGGGCTACGGGCCCGGATGTTGCTTAGCAGACCCAGGTGCGCCTGGGGTTACTCAGTGTTCCTGCCGGGAACAGGGTGCCCCGGCTAGCCTCCCAGGTGTGCTAAAGCTGTGCTGCCGTTCAAGGTATGCAGAGCAGAGGCCACCGCCTCCTGGAAGCTGCAGCACGCCTCCGCTTCTGCACGGCAAATCAGGGCCTTACTTCCAGGCACGGGTTCACGCTGGGTGTGCCGGGAGCCACACAGCGTGCTAAGAGGCTGACTCTCTCCTCCAGCGGAGTGACTTCAGGTACGAGGGCGGGCCTCGCAGTGTTCCAAGCACAGCGTTCTCTCATGGCAGCTCACACAAGGGCCATGACAGAGTCTTCCTGGGCACTTGGCACTCACCAGCCATGCTGTCCTGAGGGCGTTCGAGGGCTCCGGAGATGTAGCGCTCCTCAAGGAACGCGCAGGGTGTGGTTGCCCAGCACCCGGCACGCTCAGGGGTCCTCCGAGGGAATCAACCAATGGACCTCGACGTTGCTCAGCCGGCCCACAGGTGTCTGTCTGGAGGCACTCAGTGACCTTGGAGGGAAAATGATGCACACCCGTGGGGCCTAGGAGTCCCCGGACGTGTACTTCCTTTAAAGCAAAGCGACTAAGAACTCCTGGAAAGAGCTGCATGCCTCCCTTTCTGCACGGCTACTCAGGGCCTAACCTGGAGGCGAGTTCTCACGTTGAGGTTCCCTTTAGCTCTAGAGCCTGTCATGCGGACCGCCACCGCGGCCACGGAAGCCCCTGGTTGAGAGAGAGCAAACTCACAATTTTCCCCGAAGCATTCTTCCAGGGCTCACTGGCCTGTCGGGAGCCGGGAATGTCAGGGAGCTTCAGGGCAGGCATGAATGCCGCCCTCCAAATGGGAAAGCAGGGCTAGTTCCAGCAGGCCCCCGTTTTCATGGGCACACTCAGCGTACATCCCCGTGGTTTCTAAGGCGTCCCAAGAGACACCGGTTGCCCTGTGTTTCCTTCCCTGAGTCAACTTATCGAAGTAGGGAGTCCCGCATCCAGCGAACGGTCTCAACCAAGGAACGCCGTAGCTGCTCCTCTGGGCCTGGGGCTGCCGGCGGTGCCAAAGAAGGAACAGGACTTGCATGGCAGTAAGAACCCAAGCCGCCGTCCTCTAGGAGGCACGGTGCCTTCAGTCAGGAGGTCCTGGATGGAATGCGAAGACGAGGGTTACTCTGAGCGCAGCTCCGATTGGGGCAACGCGTAAGACCTCCGCGCCATGTGGCATGTGCCAGAACGGTGTTCGTGAACGTGTGCGAGTGCTGAGGAAACCAAGCTGCTCCAAAAGAGAGGGCAGTGCGTTTCCCTACGCTCGGCGTGCGCAGAGGGGCTCTAAAGGGCTACGGGCCCGGATGTTGCTTAGCAGACCCAGGTGCGCCTGGGGTTACTCAGTGTTCCTGCCGGGAACAGGGTGCCCCGGCTAGCCTCCCAGGTGTGCTAAAGCTGTGCTGCCGTTCAAGGTATGCAGAGCAGAGGCCACCGCCTCCTGGAAGCTGCAGCACGCCTCCGCTTCTGCACGGCAAATCAGGGCCTTACTTCCAGGCACGGGTTCACGCTGGGTGTGCCGGGAGCCACACAGCGTGCTAAGAGGCTGACTCTCTCCTCCAGCGGAGTGACTTCAGGTACGAGGGCGGGCCTCGCAGTGTTCCAAGCACAGCGTTCTCTCATGGCAGCTCACACAAGGGCCATGACAGAGTCTTCCTGGGCACTTGGCACTCACCAGCCATGCTGTCCTGAGGGCGTTCGAGGGCTCCGGAGATGTAGCGCTCCTCAAGGAACGCGCAGGGTGTGGTTGCCCAGCACCCGGCACGCTCAGGGGTCCTCCGAGGGAATCAACCAATGGACCTCGACGTTGCTCAGCCGGCCCACAGGTGTCTGTCTGGAGGCACTCAGTGACCTTGGAGGGAAAATGATGCACACCCGTGGGGCCTAGGAGTCCCCGGACGTGTACTTCCTTTAAAGCAAAGCGACTAAGAACTCCTGGAAAGAGCTGCATGCCTCCCTTTCTGCACGGCTACTCAGGGCCTAACCTGGAGGCGAGTTCTCACGTTGAGGTTCCCTTTAGCTCTAGAGCCTGTCATGCGGACCGCCACCGCGGCCACGGAAGCCCCTGGTTGAGAGAGAGCAAACTCACAATTTTCCCCGAAGCATTCTTCCAGGGCTCACTGGCCTGTCGGGAGCCGGGAATGTCAGGGAGCTTCAGGGCAGGCATGAATGCCGCCCTCCAAATGGGAAAGCAGGGCTAGTTCCAGCAGGCCCCCGTTTTCATGGGCACACTCAGCGTACATCCCCGTGGTTTCTAAGGCGTCCCAAGAGACACCGGTTGCCCTGTGTTTCCTTCCCTGAGTCAACTTATCGAAGTAGGGAGTCCCGCATCCAGCGAACGGTCTCAACCAAGGAACGCCGTAGCTGCTCCTCTGGGCCTGGGGCTGCCGGCGGTGCCAAAGAAGGAACAGGACTTGCATGGCAGTAAGAACCCAAGCCGCCGTCCTCTAGGAGGCACGGTGCCTTCAGTCAGGAGGTCCTGGATGGAATGCGAAGACGAGGGTTACTCTGAGCGCAGCTCCGATTGGGGCAACGCGTAAGACCTCCGCGCCATGTGGCATGTGCCAGAACGGTGTTCGTGAACGTGTGCGAGTGCTGAGGAAACCAAGCTGCTCCAAAAGAGAGGGCAGTGCGTTTCCCTACGCTCGGCGTGCGCAGAGGGGCTCTAAAGGGCTACGGGCCCGGATGTTGCTTAGCAGACCCAGGTGCGCCTGGGGTTACTCAGTGTTCCTGCCGGGAACAGGGTGCCCCGGCTAGCCTCCCAGGTGTGCTAAAGCTGTGCTGCCGTTCAAGGTATGCAGAGCAGAGGCCACCGCCTCCTGGAAGCTGCAGCACGCCTCCGCTTCTGCACGGCAAATCAGGGCCTTACTTCCAGGCACGGGTTCACGCTGGGTGTGCCGGGAGCCACACAGCGTGCTAAGAGGCTGACTCTCTCCTCCAGCGGAGTGACTTCAGGTACGAGGGCGGGCCTCGCAGTGTTCCAAGCACAGCGTTCTCTCATGGCAGCTCACACAAGGGCCATGACAGAGTCTTCCTGGGCACTTGGCACTCACCAGCCATGCTGTCCTGAGGGCGTTCGAGGGCTCCGGAGATGTAGCGCTCCTCAAGGAACGCGCAGGGTGTGGTTGCCCAGCACCCGGCACGCTCAGGGGTCCTCCGAGGGAATCAACCAATGGACCTCGACGTTGCTCAGCCGGCCCACAGGTGTCTGTCTGGAGGCACTCAGTGACCTTGGAGGGAAAATGATGCACACCCGTGGGGCCTAGGAGTCCCCGGACGTGTACTTCCTTTAAAGCAAAGCGACTAAGAACTCCTGGAAAGAGCTGCATGCCTCCCTTTCTGCACGGCTACTCAGGGCCTAACCTGGAGGCGAGTTCTCACGTTGAGGTTCCCTTTAGCTCTAGAGCCTGTCATGCGGACCGCCACCGCGGCCACGGAAGCCCCTGGTTGAGAGAGAGCAAACTCACAATTTTCCCCGAAGCATTCTTCCAGGGCTCACTGGCCTGTCGGGAGCCGGGAATGTCAGGGAGCTTCAGGGCAGGCATGAATGCCGCCCTCCAAATGGGAAAGCAGGGCTAGTTCCAGCAGGCCCCCGTTTTCATGGGCACACTCAGCGTACATCCCCGTGGTTTCTAAGGCGTCCCAAGAGACACCGGTTGCCCTGTGTTTCCTTCCCTGAGTCAACTTATCGAAGTAGGGAGTCCCGCATCCAGCGAACGGTCTCAACCAAGGAACGCCGTAGCTGCTCCTCTGGGCCTGGGGCTGCCGGCGGTGCCAAAGAAGGAACAGGACTTGCATGGCAGTAAGAACCCAAGCCGCCGTCCTCTAGGAGGCACGGTGCCTTCAGTCAGGAGGTCCTGGATGGAATGCGAAGACGAGGGTTACTCTGAGCGCAGCTCCGATTGGGGCAACGCGTAAGACCTCCGCGCCATGTGGCATGTGCCAGAACGGTGTTCGTGAACGTGTGCGAGTGCTGAGGAAACCAAGCTGCTCCAAAAGAGAGGGCAGTGCGTTTCCCTACGCTCGGCGTGCGCAGAGGGGCTCTAAAGGGCTACGGGCCCGGATGTTGCTTAGCAGACCCAGGTGCGCCTGGGGTTACTCAGTGTTCCTGCCGGGAACAGGGTGCCCCGGCTAGCCTCCCAGGTGTGCTAAAGCTGTGCTGCCGTTCAAGGTATGCAGAGCAGAGGCCACCGCCTCCTGGAAGCTGCAGCACGCCTCCGCTTCTGCACGGCAAATCAGGGCCTTACTTCCAGGCACGGGTTCACGCTGGGTGTGCCGGGAGCCACACAGCGTGCTAAGAGGCTGACTCTCTCCTCCAGCGGAGTGACTTCAGGTACGAGGGCGGGCCTCGCAGTGTTCCAAGCACAGCGTTCTCTCATGGCAGCTCACACAAGGGCCATGACAGAGTCTTCCTGGGCACTTGGCACTCACCAGCCATGCTGTCCTGAGGGCGTTCGAGGGCTCCGGAGATGTAGCGCTCCTCAAGGAACGCGCAGGGTGTGGTTGCCCAGCACCCGGCACGCTCAGGGGTCCTCCGAGGGAATCAACCAGTGGACCTCGACGTTGCTCAGCCGGCCCACAGGTGTCTGTCTGGAGGCACTCAGTGACCTTGGAGGGAAAATGATGCACACCCGTGGGGCCTAGGAGTCCCCGGACGTGTACTTCCTTTAAAGCAAAGCGACTAAGAACTCCTGGAAAGAGCTGCATGCCTCCCTTTCTGCACGGCTACTCAGGGCCTAACCTGGAGGCGAGTTCTCACGTTGAGGTTCCCTTTAGCTCTAGAGCCTGTCATGCGGACCGCCACCGCGGCCACGGAAGCCCCTGGTTGAGAGAGAGCAAACTCACAATTTTCCCCGAAGCATTCTTCCAGGGCTCACTGGCCTGTCGGGAGCCGGGAATGTCAGGGAGCTTCAGGGCAGGCATGAATGCCGCCCTCCAAATGGGAAAGCAGGGCTAGTTCCAGCAGGCCCCCGTTTTCATGGGCACACTCAGCGTACATCCCCGTGGTTTCTAAGGCGTCCCAAGAGACACCGGTTGCCCTGTGTTTCCTTCCCTGAGTCAACTTATCGAAGTAGGGAGTCCCGCATCCAGCGAACGGTCTCAACCAAGGAACGCCGTAGCTGCTCCTCTGGGCCTGGGGCTGCCGGCGGTGCCAAAGAAGGAACAGGACTTGCATGGCAGTAAGAACCCAAGCCGCCGTCCTCTAGGAGGCACGGTGCCTTCAGTCAGGAGGTCCTGGATGGAATGCGAAGACGAGGGTTACTCTGAGCGCAGCTCCGATTGGGGCAACGCGTAAGACCTCCGCGCCATGTGGCATGTGCCAGAACGGTGTTCGTGAACGTGTGCGAGTGCTGAGGAAACCAAGCTGCTCCAAAAGAGAGGGCAGTGCGTTTCCCTACGCTCGGCGTGCGCAGAGGGGCTCTAAAGGGCTACGGGCCCGGATGTTGCTTAGCAGACCCAGGTGCGCCTGGGGTTACTCAGTGTTCCTGCCGGGAACAGGGTGCCCCGGCTAGCCTCCCAGGTGTGCTAAAGCTGTGCTGCCGTTCAAGGTATGCAGAGCAGAGGCCACCGCCTCCTGGAAGCTGCAGCACGCCTCCGCTTCTGCACGGCAAATCAGGGCCTTACTTCCAGGCACGGGTTCACGCTGGGTGTGCCGGGAGCCACACAGCGTGCTAAGAGGCTGACTCTCTCCTCCAGCGGAGTGACTTCAGGTACGAGGGCGGGCCTCGCAGTGTTCCAAGCACAGCGTTCTCTCATGGCAGCTCACACAAGGGCCATGACAGAGTCTTCCTGGGCACTTGGCACTCACCAGCCATGCTGTCCTGAGGGCGTTCGAGGGCTCCGGAGATGTAGCGCTCCTCAAGGAACGCGCAGGGTGTGGTTGCCCAGCACCCGGCACGCTCAGGGGTCCTCCGAGGGAATCAACCAATGGACCTCGACGTTGCTCAGCCGGCCACAGGTGTCTGTCTGGAGGCACTCAGTGACCTTGGAGGGAAAATGATGCACACCCGTGGGGCCTAGGAGTCCCCGGACGTGTACTTCCTTTAAAGCAAAGCGACTAAGAACTCCTGGAAAGAGCTGCATGCCTCCCTTTCTGCACGGCTACTCAGGGCCTAACCTGGAGGCGAGTTCTCACGTTGAGGTTCCCTTTAGCTCTAGAGCCTGTCATGCGGACCGCCACCGCGGCCACGGAAGCCCCTGGTTGAGAGAGAGCAAACTCACAATTTTCCCCGAAGCATTCTTCCAGGGCTCACTGGCCTGTCGGGAGCCGGGAATGTCAGGGAGCTTCAAGGCAGGCATGAATGCCGCCCTCCAAATGGGAAAGCAGGGCTAGTTCCAGCAGGCCCCCGTTTTCATGGGCACACTCAGCGTACATCCCCGTGGTTTCTAAGGCGTCCCAAGAGACACCGGTTGCCCTGTGTTTCCTTCCCTGAGTCAACTTATCGAAGTAGGGAGTCCCGCATCCAGCGAACGGTCTCAACCAAGGAACGCCGTAGCTGCTCCTCTGGGCCTGGGGCTGCCGGCGGTGCCAAAGAAGGAACAGGACTTGCATGGCAGTAAGAACCCAAGCCGCCGTCCTCTAGGAGGCACGGTGCCTTCAGTCAGGAGGTCCTGGATGGAATGCGAAGACGAGGGTTACTCTGAGCGCAGCTCCGATTGGGGGCAACGCGTAAGACCTCCGCGCCATGTGGCATGTGCCAGAACGGTGTTCGTGAACGTGTGCGAGTGCTGAGGAAACCAAGCTGCTCCAAAAGAGAGGGCAGTGCGTTTCCCTACGCTCGGCGTGCGCAGAGGGGCTCTAAAGGGCTACGGGCCCGGATGTTGCTTAGCAGACCCAGGTGCGCCTGGGGTTACTCAGTGTTCCTGCCGGGAACAGGGTGCCCCGGCTAGCCTCCCAGGTGTGCTAAAGCTGTGCTGCCGTTCAAGGTATGCAGAGCAGAGGCCACCGCCTCCTGGAAGCTGCAGCACGCCTCCGCTTCTGCACGGCAAAATCAGGGCCTTACTTCCAGGCACGGGTTCACGCTGGGTGTGCCGGGAGCCACACAGCGTGCTAAGAGGCTGACTCTCTCCTCCAGCGGAGTGACTTCAGGTACGAGGGCGGGCCTCGCAGTGTTCCAAGCACAGCGTTCTCTCATGGCAGCTCACACAAGGGCCATGACAGAGTCTTCCTGGGCACTTGGCACTCACCAGCCATGCTGTCCTGAGGGCGTTCGAGGGCTCCGGAGATGTAGCGCTCCTCAAGGAACGCGCAGGGTGTGGTTGCCCAGCACCCGGCACGCTCAGGGGTCCTCCGAGGGAATCAACCAATGGACCTCGACGTTGCTCAGCCGGCCCACAGGTGTCTGTCTGGAGGCACTCAGTGACCTTGGAGGGAAAATGATGCACACCCGTGGGGCCTAGGAGTCCCCGGACGTGTACTTCCTTTAAAGCAAAGCGACTAAGAACTCCTGGAAAGAGCTGCATGCCTCCCTTTCTGCACGGCTACTCAGGGCCTAACCTGGAGGCGAGTTCTCACGTTGAGGTTCCCTTTAGCTCTAGAGCCTGTCATGCGGACCGCCACCGCGGCCACGGAAGCCCCTGGTTGAGAGAGAGCAAACTCACAATTTTCCCCGAAGCATTCTTCCAGGGCTCACTGGCCTGTCGGGAGCCGGGAATGTCAGGGAGCTTCAGGGCAGGCATGAATGCCGCCCTCCAAATGGGAAAGCAGGGCTAGTTCCAGCAGGCCCCCGTTTTCATGGGCACACTCAGCGTACATCCCCGTGGTTTCTAAGGCGTCCAAAGAGACACCGGTTGCCCTGTGTTTCCTTCCCTGAGTCAACTTATCGAAGTAGGGAGTCCCGCATCCAGCGAACGGTCTCAACCAAGGAACGCCGTAGCTGCTCCTCTGGGCCTGGGGCTGCCGGCGGTGCCAAAGAAGGAACAGGACTTGCATGGCAGTAAGAACCCAAGCCGCCGTCCTCTAGGAGGCACGGTGCCTTCAGTCAGGAGGTCCTGGATGGAATGCGAAGACGAGGGTTACTCTGAGCGCAGCTCCGATTGGGGCAACGCGTAAGACCTCCGCGCCATGTGGCATGTGCCAGAACGGTGTTCGTGAACGTGTGCGAGTGCTGAGGAAACCAAGCTGCTCCAAAAGAGAGGGCAGTGCGTTTCCCTACGCTCGGCGTGCGCAGAGGGGCTCTAAAGGGCTACGGGCCCGGATGTTGCTTAGCAGACCCAGGTGCGCCTGGGGTTACTCAGTGTTCCTGCCGGGAACAGGGTGCCCCGGCTAGCCTCCCAGGTGTGCTAAAGCTGTGCTGCCGTTCAAGGTATGCAGAGCAGAGGCCACCGCCTCCTGGAAGCTGCAGCACGCCTCCGCTTCTGCACGGCAAATCAGGGCCTTACTTCCAGGCACGGGTTCACGCTGGGTGTGCCGGGAGCCACACAGCGTGCTAAGAGGCTGACTCTCTCCTCCAGCGGAGTGACTTCAGGTACGAGGGCGGGCCTCGCAGTGTTCCAAGCACAGCGTTCTCTCATGGCAGCTCACACAAGGGCCATGACAGAGTCTTCCTGGGCACTTGGCACTCACCAGCCATGCTGTCCTGAGGGCGTTCGAGGGCTCCGGAGATGTAGCGCTCCTCAAGGAACGCGCAGGGTGTGGTTGCCCAGCACCCGGCACGCTCAGGGGTCCTCCGAGGGAATCAACCAATGGACCTCGACGTTGCTCAGCCGGCCCACAGGTGTCTGTCTGGAGGCACTCAGTGACCTTGGAGGGAAAATGATGCACACCCGTGGGGCCTAGGAGTCCCCGGACGTGTACTTCCTTTAAAGCAAAGCGACTAAGAACTCCTGGAAAGAGCTGCATGCCTCCCTTTCTGCACGGCTACTCAGGGCCTAACCTGGAGGCGAGTTCTCACGTTGAGGTTCCCTTTAGCTCTAGAGCCTGTCATGCGGACCGCCACCGCGGCCACGGAAGCCCCTGGTTGAGAGAGAGCAAACTCACAATTTTCCCCGAAGCATTCTTCCAGGGCTCACTGGCCTGTCGGGAGCCGGGAATGTCAGGGAGCTTCAGGGCAGGCATGAATGCCGCCCTCCAAATGGGAAAGCAGGGCTAGTTCCAGCAGGCCCCCGTTTTCATGGGCACACTCAGCGTACATCCCCGTGGTTTCTAAGGCGTCCCAAGAGACACCGGTTGCCCTGTGTTTCCTTCCCTGAGTCAACTTATCGAAGTAGGGAGTCCCGCATCCAGCGAACGGTCTCAACCAAGGAACGCCGTAGCTGCTCCTCTGGGCCTGGGGCTGCCGGCGGTGCCAAAGAAGGAACAGGACTTGCATGGCAGTAAGAACCCAAGCCGCCGTCCTCTAGGAGGCACGGTGCCTTCAGTCAGGAGGTCCTGGATGGAATGCGAAGACGAGGGTTACTCTGAGCGCAGCTCCGATTGGGGCAACGCGTAAGACCTCCGCGCCATGTGGCATGTGCCAGAACGGTGTTCGTGAACGTGTGCGAGTGCTGAGGAAACCAAGCTGCTCCAAAAGAGAGGGCAGTGCGTTTCCCTACGCTCGGCGTGCGCAGAGGGGCTCTAAAGGGCTACGGGCCCGGATGTTGCTTAGCAGACCCAGGTGCGCCTGGGGTTACTCAGTGTTCCTGCCGGGAACAGGGTGCCCCGGCTAGCCTCCCAGGTGTGCTAAAGCTGTGCTGCCGTTCAAGGTATGCAGAGCAGAGGCCACCGCCTCCTGGAAGCTGCAGCACGCCTCCGCTTCTGCACGGCAAATCAGGGCCTTACTTCCAGGCACGGGTTCACGCTGGGTGTGCCGGGAGCCACACAGCGTGCTAAGAGGCTGACTCTCTCCTCCAGCGGAGTGACTTCAGGTACGAGGGCGGGCCTCGCAGTGTTCCAAGCACAGCGTTCTCTCATGGCAGCTCACACAAGGGCCATGACAGAGTCTTCCTGGGCACTTGGCACTCACCAGCCATGCTGTCCTGAGGGCGTTCGAGGGCTCCGGAGATGTAGCGCTCCTCAAGGAACGCGCCAGGGTGTGGTTGCCCAGCACCGGCACGCTCAGGGGTCCTCCGAGGGAATCAACCAGTGGACCTCGACGTTGCTCAGCCGGCCCACAGGTGTCTGTCTGGAGGCACTCAGTGACCTTGGAGGGAAAATGATCACACCCGTGGGGCCTAGGAGTCCCCGGACGTGTACTTCCTTTAAAGCAAAGCGACTAAGAACTCCTGGAAAGAGCTGCATGCCTCCCTTTCTGCACGGCTACTCAGGCCTAACCTGGAGGCGAGTTCTCACGTTGAGGTTCCCTTTAGCTCTAGAGCCTGTCATGCGGATGCGGACCGCCACCGCGGCCACGGAAGCCCCTGGTTGAGAGAGAGCAAACTCACAATTTTCCCCGAAGCATTCTTCCAGGGCTCACTGGCCTGTCGGGAGCCGGGAATGTCAGGGAGCTTCAGGGCAGGCATGAATGCCGCCCTCCAAATGGGAAAGCAGGGCTAGTTCCAGCAGGCCCCCGTTTTCATGGGCACACTCAGCGTACATCCCCGTGGTTTCTAAGGCGTCCCAAGAGACACCGGTTGCCCTGTGTTTCCTTCCCTGAGTCAACTTATCGAAGTAGGAGTCCCGCATCCAGCGAACGGTCTCAACCAAGGAACGCCGTAGCTGCTCCTCTGGGCCGGGCTGCCGGCGGTGCCAAAGAAGGAACAGGACTTGCATGGCAGTAAGAACCCAAGCCGCCGTCCTCTAGGAGGCACGGTGCCTTCAGTCAGGAGGTCCTGGATGGAATGCGAAGACGAGGGTTACTCTGAGCGCAGCTCCGATTGGGGCAACGCGTAAGACCTCCGCGCCATGTGGCATGTGCCAGAACGGTGTTCGTGAACGTGTGCGAGTGCTGAGGAAACCAAGCTGCTCCAAAAGAGAGGGCAGTGCGTTTCCCTACGCTCGGCGTGCGCAGAGGGGCTCTAAAGGGGCTACGGGCCCGGATGTTGCTTAGCAGACCCAGGTGCGCCTGGGGTTACTCAGTGTTCCTGCCGGGAACAGGGTGCCCCGGCTAGCCTCCCAGGTGTGCTAAAGCTGTGCTGCCGTTCAAGGTATTGCAGAGCAGAGGCCACCGCCTCCTGGAAGCTGCAGCACGCCTCCGCTTCTGCACGGCAAATCAGGGCCTTACTTCCAGGCACGGGTTCACGCTGGGTGTGCCGGGAGCCACACAGCGTGCTAAGAGGCTGACTCTCTCCTCCAGCGGAGTGACTTCAGGTACGAGGGCGGGCCTCGCAGTGTTCCAAGCACAGCGTTCTCTCATGGCAGCTCACACAAGGGCCATGACAGAGTCTTCCTGGGCACTTGGCACTCACCAGCCATGCTGTCCTGAGGGCGTTCGAGGGCTCCGGAGATGTAGCGCTCCTCAAGGAACGCGCAGGGTGTGGTTGCCCAGCACCCGGCACGCTCAGGGGTCCTCCGAGGGAATCAACCAATGGACCTCGACGTTGCTCAGCCGGCCCACAGGTGTCTGTCTGGAGGCACTCAGTGACCTTGGAGGGAAAATGATGCACACCCGTGGGGCCTAGGAGTCCCCGGACGTGTACTTCCTTTAAAGCAAAGCGACTAAGAACTCCTGGAAAGAGCTGCATGCCTCCCTTTCTGCACGGCTACTCAGGGCCTAACCTGGAGGCGAGTTCTCACGTTGAGGTTCCCTTTAGCTCTAGAGCCTGTCATGCGGACCGCCACCGCGGCCACGGAAGCCCCTGGTTGAGAGAGAGCAAACTCACAATTTTCCCCGAAGCATTCTTCCAGGGCTCACTGGCCTGTCGGGAGCCGGGAATGTCAGGGAGCTTCAAGGCAGGCATGAATGCCGCCCTCCAAA